>NC_133313.1:7841120-7846784 GCF_012295235.1 Primulina huaijiensis
AAAATGGGTACAGGATATTTAATTCAGTTATTTAATTATATTACGTGCAAAAATACAAATTTTGAGATTTATGCGATATTGCTTGTGGTCACTTTACTATCATGCTTAAGTCCGGTCCCCAGTATCGGCCCGGTCACCAGTTACCGGTCAGTTCAGTTGTTTCACCCAGTACTGTGGCAGTAGTCTGATCAGACGTAAATCCGATCCCCAGTATCGGTCCGGTCACCAGTATCGGTCAGCTCAGTTCAGTTCAGTTCAGGGACCACTTGCGTAGACCATAATCTCACAGAAAATTATTATATGCTATTTCAGTACAGGGCTCCAAGGAGCAAACAGTTTCACTATGATTTTCAGTTCAGCTATGCACGTATTATAATTAATCATGACACGACATTTTACGATATGCCTCATGACATGAAATTTTACTCCCATGCAATTTTACTATATTTACTCGTTATTTACGATATATGCATGTTGAGTCTTTAGACTCACTAGACTTGATTGTTGTAGGTACTGATGATGTCGGGATCGAGGGCGGGGACCAGTGAGCTAGCTCGAGTCGGCAGTAGTGGCACCCGAGGACCTCAGTTTCAGCACTTGCCATTTTGATGCTCAAATATTTTATTAGTTATTGAATACTTTAACTTGTTATTTTGGCAAGTAATAATTTCTTCCGCTGCTGTTTTGAACGTTAAATATTTTATCAGTTTTTGGTATGAATGAGGCACTCCATTTATTTTAAAAGAAAAATTTTAAATTTTCCGCAAATTTTCAAGTAAGGATTTTTAGGCCTCTACAGCCACAGCTTAACTAGCTAGGTTTGGGGCGCAACCAGGGCTCGTGTTGGTCGTGTCTTGGGCTTAAGAAGAGTCCTAGCTCTTGGACACAAGACGAGGGAGAGCTCCGCAGGGGTAGGGCTCTTCCCATGTTGGCACAGGCGCGCGAAGGGTCGGTGCTGGTTCAGGTTGGCAGCAAAGGGTTAGAACAGGTTCCAGTGAGGGTCAGGAGTGTGGGGGCTTGGGTGGTGGCTTGGACGAGGAGTCCTAGTTGCGTTAGGTGTCCTAGGCGCATGGATGGAGGAACTCACGCATGCTCTTGTTCTTGCAGGATGCTGTAGCGAGGGCTAGGGGCTGGTTCAAGGGGTTAGGACTAGTCAGTAGGGTCCTAGGGAGGTCTTGTCAGGGGTTGGCTCAAGGTTGCTCGGGCATGGCTCGAGGATAATGGGTAGGGTTCGATTTTATGGAGTTAATTGGCTAAATGGTCGAACCATGGTCCACGGGGGTCGATTCATGGTTCACGAGGGTATTTTAGGAATAAAAAGTCTATGTTAAAAATTTGGAAATTTAACAATAAAGTTTGAATTAATTCGGGATTAAAACGCTCAACGAATTAATAATTATGAAGTTAAATCTAAAGCCATGAATTTAAGCTAAATAAAAACTAAGAAATTTAATTTAAGCTTGAATAATTATTTGGGATGGTCTAGAGTCAACGAAAGTAAGAAAAAGTCGAAATCGAGAAATTTTATGTCAAGGGGTAAAACGATAATTTTACTAAAAATAGTAAATGTCCTGGCAGTGTCCTAAATGCTGTAAAATATGATAATAGGCTTATCTTAAATGTTTATGGAATTTCATGATGAAACGTTTATACTAAAAGATATGTTGCATGCTTGGTTTAAAAGAAAAATGATTTATGCATGCTTAAATTTTTATAAGTGATGAAAATACGAAAAGTTGAAGGAGGAGAAGTAATTGTGACTAATACGATAATACGATGATACAATGATTATGATGATATGATGATATGTAAAGCCAATGCTCAGTTGACGGATGAGAGTATCGCTGATGTCCACGCCGCCCAGTACTGTAGTTACACGTAGATGGATCCATCGATCTTCAGCTAATACGAAAGTCACAATTAACGATCTGAATTCAACGAAAAGGAAAACTTATACGTACATGATGAAAAAAAAATGTTTACGATGAAAGAAAAATGTTTAAGCGCATGCTTGTTCATGAAATGTTATTTTAAGTAAAAGTATTGTCACTGTTGTTTGTGAATGTATATGTATTAATTGTTATTATGGTTATGGTTTGCTGAGTCAATAGACTCACTAGGTGTGATCGATGCAGGTGAGCATGATGTTGATGTTGTTGATGGACTTGAATGTTGATCTTGCTGGACTGAAGGTGCACACAACCCGAGGACCGGCACTAGTTTTCCGCATTTACGTTTAAGTTTACGGTAAAATTTTTTAATGATTTTGAGTGGTTTTGAGAGGATGTTAGAGTTAGTTTGATTTTGAAATATTGTTGAGTTAGGTTTTGTAAACGATTGACAATTTCATGTTTTGAATTCTTTCATTTGAATTTTTAAATATATTTGGTTGTTTTATTTTTTAATGGTGCAAGGTTATTATAATAAAATATATATATGTGTAGTTATTTTCGGATGGTTATTTAGAAATTTTTTTTAGTACTTTTTAAGAAAAACGAGTAGTGGACGTTTCATATTAAATATTTTGTAAAGCATTTAAAATATATTCAAGTTGAATAAGTAAAATATTTTGGTTGAAGCATCTTATCAAAAACTTGGTATGCAATATTTTGGTATTTGAAGAAGACATAAAATTCTTCAATAATACATCTTTAAAACTATGAAAATGATAAGTAAATGCAACAAATAAATAGACACGAATTTGTTAATGGATGTTCGAAAACTTCAAATGCTCCTACGTCACCTCACCCCTTCTTCCCCTTGAGAAGGATCCACTAGAAGACTTTGATTTATACAACACTTTGTACAAACCCATTTCAACTTAAGACTTATCTTTTGCCTAATTGAAACTCTTAGCACTCAAGATTGCAGGCAGCACTTCACAATTAGCATATTTTTAATATCTCATATGCAAAGACTACATACACAAGTTTATTGTCTTTGTGCAAGACTCACTCAACTAATATTTGAAGTCCAACTCTCTTGTATATGTGTGAGTGATTGGGTGTGAGGAATTTATCCTTTACAGTGTACATCTCAAATGTATATTCACACAAGGGCTTGTACTCTCAACTAACTGATTTCTTCATGCTAACTGTCCGTGCTTTGAATCCTCTTTTAAAGCTCTTGTTTGATCTTCAAGATGTTTTATTTTTAGGCCCCAACAATGATATATACGTTAGATATAGGAATATGGCCGTTTGGAAAGTTTCTGTAGTGTTTCTGAAATTGCAACGATCAAATTCGCCTTGCTGAACATTTTTCCGAGTGGTCAACTGGTCAACTATGGTCAACTCAGCTGGTCGTTCAATTCAACTGGTCGTTCAGTTCCGTTGGTCAGCTGCTGGTGCAGTTTGATTCAGTTGGTCAGCAGCTGGTTCAGTTCAGTTAAGTTGGTCAGTTGAAATCAGCCTAGATGATTTCAGTTTGTGCAAAACCAGTAGTTTCATCTTCATTTATCAGCATCTTAAGCTTCGATTCAGACTTTGACTTTTGAAGATGATTTATAGATCATCATCTTATATTTCCAAAACATACTGAATTGATTCATTCCAATAAACGAACTGAGAGATATGACCAAAATACCCCAACTGGTCAAACCCAACTGATTGTTGTTTTCGTGCCATTAGCTTGGTAATTCAGTGATCAGTTAGACCTTGATAACATCCGATTTTGCCCAACTTACGTGAAATACGACCTGTTCCAAATTGCGTTTTCTAATGAGTTAATTTTACGGATTATCATTTGAATCATCCGGCTGATAGATACTATCAAAACACCAAAGATTGCTAGAATTCAATTTGGCTAAATTCAATTTCAGTTTGCTTCTTGTGTTTGCAAATTCACACATGAGTAAATATGCTAGAAATACTGAAACGTACCGTACTTTTCTACTTAAAATTTGCGGAAGACTTAAAAATTTTCTTAAATAAAAAGTGAACATAAAAAAATTCGATAAAAGAAGTAATACTGTACGTCTCTCAAGTTGTTGCAACAAAAGATTTGAAATTTAAAGTTTGACATAAGAAATAAATGTTTTCATAAAACTTAAAACACGGCGGTCCTCGGGTTTAGCCTCCCGCTCAGTCCAAGCCTGCTCCTTGGTCCCCACCTCCAGCCTCCTTATAAACATCCTCACCTGCATCGATCAAGTCTAGTGAGTCTAAAGACTCAACACGTATAAACTGGAAGTAACGAATAATACGTAATAAAACCACATGCAACTTCAAAATAGAGATTACATACTTAAAACTTGAACCTGCATATCAAAAGCTTGAACATATGTACATACATACATAGACGTGCCATCAACATAAAACTTTTCTTAAACATGCTTGCATACTTGAACATACTAGAACATACATAACTTAATCATTTTGCGTAGAGGCATGTTTCAAAGCAAGTGACCTATAACATAACCGCCTGATCAGACTAACCACTGTACTGGGATGACAGAGACGTATCCACTGCAACATACATGAGATCCCCGTTCATAATTTAACGGGCTGATTGGTCCACGTTCATAATTTAACGCTTTCCAATCTCGATCTAAACCCGTTCATAATTTAACGGGCGGATTGGTCCCCGTTCATAATTTAACGCTTTCCAATCCTAAACATAATTTGGTCACAAGACAATTAGCATACCTCAAAAACTTGAAAATATTTTCTTTGCACGTCGAACATACTTACTTGGCGTTGAGGGATTCGTTGGACTTCGACTGGGGCCTCTGCTGCACATACTAACATGAAATTGCATACTTAACTTGCATAGCTTAGACGTAATTGTCATGCTTACTCTCAATCTCAACATTCTAAAATTTCCCATGACTCGACCTTGATAATCCTTGCACTAAACCATGACATCTGTAGAGGCCTAAAAATCCTTACTTGAAAATTTGCGGAAAATTTAAAATTTTTCTTTTAAAATAAATGGAGTGCCTCATTCATACCAAAAACTGATAAAATATTTAACGTTCAAAACAGCAGCGGAAGAAATTATTACTTGCCAAAATAACAAGTTAAAGTATTCAATAACTAATAAAATATTTGAGCATCAAAATGGCAAGTGCTGAAACTGAGGTCCTCGGGTGCCACTACTGCCGACTCGAGCTAGCTCACTGGTCCCCGCCCTCGATCCCGACATCATCATTACCTACAACAATCAAGTCTAGTGAGTCTAAAGACTCAACATGCATATATCGTAAATAACGAGTAAATATAGTAAAATTGCATGGGAGTAAAATTTCATGTCATGAGGCATATCGTAAAATGTCGTGTCATGATTAATTATAATACGTGCATAGCTGAACTGAAAATCATAGTGAAACTGTTTGCTCCTTGGAGCCCTGTACTGAAATAGCATATAATAATTTTCTGTGAGATTATGGTCTACGCAAGTGGTCCCTGAACTGAACTGAACTGAGCTGACCGATACTGGTGACCGGACCGATACTGGGGATCGGATTTACGTCTGATCAGACTACTGCCACAGTACTGGGTGAAACAACTGAACTGACCGGTAACTGGTGACCGGGCCGATACTGGGGACCGGACTTAAGCATGATAGTAAAGTGACCACAAGCAATATCGCATAAATCTCAAAATTTGTATTTTTGCACGTAATATAATTAAATAACTGAATTAAATATCCTGTACCCATTTT
>NC_133313.1:7847024-7847969 GCF_012295235.1 Primulina huaijiensis
GTTCCAACCGAGAACCAATTCTGCGCGTCGGGGCATTGTTCTTGTTTAGCTGTCACCGATCGTTCGAGTGGCCATTTAATTGACCATGACACGATCTAGACATCTAGGGGCATGGTATGAACCGTGGCTAAGGGCCATAGGCCAACCAAGATCCACACCATTCCACAAAAGTCGAAACACACATGCTGTCAAAAATGATAAGCCGAAGGGTGCAGGGGCTGTTCTTGAGTATTTTGTAAAAACCGATTAACCAGGGACTAAGCCACCAAAAGGGCGACTTAGTCACGTCTTAGACATGCTAGGGAAGTGATCTAACCATGGCTATAGGCCTTGGGGCAGCCAAGATCAGATTCATTTCCCCTTTGACAGCAAAACAAATTTTTCGAAGACTCAAGTGGCAAGAATGGAAAGGTGCTGTCATTTTCTTGATTTCGGCCAACATGGGACTCAAACAAATGGATAAATGTGTTCCTAACATGTCCTAGTACATGCCTAGGAGTCACCTTGGGAGCCTGGAATCAAACCAATATCTGAAATCCACAAAACAATGCAACCCGTGAAGCTTGTCATGAAACTCAAAAAAATCTGCATCTTTATTTTCGAGATGTTCATGATATATTTCGGTTTTGGCTATTAAAACATGATCATGTAAGGTTTAAAAAAACATAATACGACTTGATTGAAGAGTCAAGGAAGAATATATGCATGCCTGGTTTNGCGAATTAGTCACGTCTTAGACATGCTAGGGAAGTGATCTAACCATGGCTATAGGCCTTGGGGCAGCCAAGATCAGATTCATTTCCCCTTTGACAGCAAAACAAATTTTTCGAAGACTCAAGTGGCAAGAATGGAAAGGTGCTGTCATTTTCTTGATTTCGGCCAACATGGGACTCAAACAAATGGACAAATGTGTTCCTAACATGTCCTAGTACATGCCTAGGAGTC
>NC_133313.1:7848651-7938432 GCF_012295235.1 Primulina huaijiensis
ACAGCAAACTCTAACTCTCTCCCTCTCTGATCTGCATAGCTCTTCTGTCTACTCTGAGCAGTCCTCATTCTATCACGGATCCGGGCTACTACATCAACAGTCTGCTGTATAATCTCTGGACCCAACTCTGCTCTCTCTCCTACTTCATCCCAATGAACAGGAGATCTGCACTTGCGACCATATAGTGCTTCATACGGAGCCATTCCTATAGACGACTGAAAGCTGTTGTTATAGGTGAACTCTACCAATGGCAAGTTCGACTCCCAACTCCCTGAGAAGTCAATGACGCAAGCACGGAGAAGATCCTCCAAGATCTGAATAACTCGCTCTGACTGCCCATCTGTCTGCGGATGGAAAGCTGTGCTAAACAGCAACTTCGTACCCATGGTCGAATGCAAACTCTTCCAAAACGAGGAAGTAAATCGGGGATCTCTGTCAGACACGATAGAAACTGGAATGCCGTGAAGTCGGACTATCTCTCGGATATACAACTCCGCATACTGAACCATAGTGAAAGTCGTCTTAATAGGCAAGAAGTGCGCTGATTTGGTAAGACGATCTACAATCACCCAGATAGCATTCGATCCTCTGGCTGACTTCGGCAATCCTGTCACAAAATCCATGGTAACGTTCTCCCACTTCCACTCGGGAATAGGAAGAGGCTTGAGCAAACCTGCTGGTCTCTGATGCTCGGCCTTCACTAACTGGCAAGTCAGACACTCGGATACAAATCGTCTGATGTCTTTCTTCATCCCAGGCCACCAATACAATAGCTGTAGATCTTTGTACATCTTCGTACTCCCTGGATGAATAGAGTACGGCGACATATGGGCCTCTGATAAGATGTCTGCTCGGATAGAATCACTGCTAGGAACCCATATCCTGTCTCGGTATCTCAGTATGCCGTCGCTGACTGAATACAAAACACTGCCCTTGGCCTCATCTCTCTGCTTCCACTTGGCCAACTGCTCATCTGCTGCCTGACCACTGCGAATACGGTCAAGAAGGGAAGACTGAATGGTCAAGGTAGATAGACGGGGAACTCTACCTCGAGGATAAGTCTCAAGATCAAACCTCTGCATCTCAAACTGAAGAGGTCTCGAAACTGCCAAATGAGCCATCACTGCAACTTTTCTGCTCAGTGCATCTGCAACTACATTAGCCTTACCCGGGTGGTAGCTAATGTCACAATCGTAGTCTTTCACAAGCTCCAACCAACGCCTCTGACGCATGTTCAGCTCCTTCTGCGTAAAGAAATACTTGAGGCTCTTGTGGTCGGTAAAGATCTGGCACTTCTCTCCATACAGATAGTGCCTCCAAATCTTCAAGGCAAAAACTACGGCGGCCAACTCTAAATCATGGGTAGGGTAGTTCTTCTCATGAGTTTTCAGCTGTCTAGAAGCATAAGCTATCACCTTCCCATGCTGCATCAATACGGCGCCAAGACCGAGCTTCGAAGCATCGGTATACAGAACAAACTCACCGGGCCCTGACGGCATGGCCAAAACTGGTGCTGAGATAAGAGCTTGCTTCAAAGTGTCGAAGCTCTTCTGACACTCCTCGCTCCAAACAAATTTCACATTCTTCTTTGTCAGTGCTGTGAGTGGAACTGCAATCGAGGAGAATCCCTTGATGAACTTCCGGTAATATCCTGCTAGGCCAAGAAAACTGCGGATCTCGGATGCATTCTGAGGCACTACCCAATCTCTGACTGCTGCAACTTTCGCTGGGTCCACCTCAATGCCACTGCTAGAAACAATGTGGCCTAAGAACGCCACCTTCTCCAACCAGAATTCGCATTTACTGAACTTTGCGAATAGTTTGTGCTTCTGCAATGTCTGCAACACTGTAGTCAGATGCCTGCTGTGATCCTCCCGATTCTTGGAGTAGACGAGGATGTCGTCTATGAATACTATCACGAACTGATCGAGGTACGGCTGAAATACGCGATTCATGAGATCCATGAAGATCGCTGGCGCATTCGTCAAACCGAACGGCATCACAAGGAACTCGTAGTGGCCATAACGAGTCCTGAAAGCTGTCTTCGAAACATCAGCATCTCTCACTCTCAACTGGTGATAACCGGAACGCAGATCTATCTTAGAGAAAATCGAAGCTCCCTGCAACTGGTCAAACAGATCCTCAATCCTCGGAAGTGGGTATTTATTCTTCACTGTAACCCTGTTCAACTCCCGATAGTCAATACAAAGCCTCATCGAGCCATCCTTCTTCTTAACAAACAAGACTGGCGCGCCCCAAGGTGAGAAACTAGGGCGAATGAACTCCTTGTCAAGAAGTTCCTGAATCTGCTTCTTAAGCTCTGCCATCTCTGTCGGGGCTAGTCGATACGGCGCTTTTGAGATCGGAGCCGTACCTGGCATAAGCTCGATGGAAAACTCCACCTCTCTCTCAGGTGGAACACCAGAGACGTCCTCAGGGAAAACGTCTACGAAGTCTCTAACAATCGGAACATCTGAGGCTGACTGACTGGGTGCCTCGGGGACAGATATAAAAGTTGCTAAAAATGCCCGACACCCTCTATGCATGAGCTTTCTAGCCTGAACATATGGAATAATGCGCGGTAAAGGAAAGTACCTGTCCGGCTCAAATAAGAACTGAGTCATCCCAGGCGGTCGAACTAGAATGGATCTCCGCTGAAAGTCGATCAAAACTCTGTTCCGCGATAGCCAGTCCATCCCCAGAATGATGTCAAACTCTGGCATCGGCAATAAGATGAGATCCGCATAAACAAGATTTCCATGCAGCTCAAGGTCTATGTCTCGGATCACGCTGGTGGCGGTTATCTCCTCTCCCGAAGGCAATGACACCGAATAGGCTACATCTAGCCCGATGGTCTTAACTTTGAGAAAGTTTGCAAAGACCTCTGAAATAAATGAGTGGGTAGCCCCTGAATCTATCAGGGCTTTGGTAGCTGAGCCAGCTATGAAAATTCTCCCTGAAAGTTCGGAACACTAAGCTGAACCCAAATAATCACAAGAGCTAAGCTTATAGACATGCAAAGGTCACAGTTCTTCTAACTAAATCCCGAAAATAATACTGAGTAGAGCATGCAATCCTATCGCAATTCTAAGTTCAAAATCTTAATCCCGATTCCCAAAACATTGGAATGCAAATGTAACTTAAAGCTGTAAGGTACCTGTCATCAGCATGGTGTCAGGGTTCGTCTCCGCAGCATGGAGAGCAAAAACTCTGCCTTGGGTAGGCAGATTCTTCCGGGGGCACTGCCGTAGCATGTGGTCCGTGCTGCCACACTTAAAACATTTCCCTGAGCCAAACATGCATGCTCCCGGATGACGGCGTGAGCACTTGGGACAGACTGGGTGCTCAAAGGTCCTCGGGACGACACGTCCCTGCTGCTGCTGCTGCTGCTGCTCCTGCTGAGGTCCTCCTCTGTTCCTGGGCGGGCCGTGATACGGCCTCTTATGCTGATGCTGGTGCTGCTGAGGAGGAGGACGGCGGTGTGGTATCTGAACTGGTCGCTTTCCCAAGCGATCCCTCTCTATATCTCGCTGGTCCTGCTCTGCGGCCAGAGCTCTGGAGACGGCGACCTCGTAAGTAGTAGGGTCAGACACCCTAACATCACGGCGCAAGATCGGCCGTAAACCCACCAAGAAATGCATCAACTTGGCTTTAGCATCGTTCGCGATCAAGGGCACAAAGTGACAACCCCTCTCGAACTTACGGATGAACTCCGTAACCGTCAGATCCCCCTGTCTAAGGCTCATAAACTCCGTGGTCAATCGGGTGCGCACCTCATCCGTAAAATACTTGGAGTAGAATACCTCCGTGAAACGTGTCCATGACAGGGTAGCCAAGTTAAGGGCTACTGAAGCTCCTTCCCACCATAAGCGGGCATCTCCTCCGAACAGATAAGAGGCACAACGAACTCGATCTGCATCTCCAAGCTCCATGAACTCGAAAATAACCTCGAGGGACTTGATCCAGCCCTCGGCAACCATGGGGTCCGTCGTCCCAGAAAACTCCTTTGGACGCATCTTCATGAATCTCTCGTATACTGCCTCAGGCTCTGTCGGCCTGGTCGCCACAGCATTGTTCTCCGCAAACTGCGCGAAGAACCGAGTCATCCCAGCTAGCATCTGGGCATTCATGTCCGGTGGTGGTGGAGGTGGTAAGTCTCTCTCCTGCCTCTGCTCCTCCCTGTCCTCCTGGCGAGGCTCCTCATTTATAGTGCGCTCGAGAATGCGTCTAGGGGGCATACTGTTCCATACATAACCCATACGTAACTAACATGCATAATTCCATAATTTATTTAAATTTAAGTACTGAACAATAACATAAATCTGGAAGTAAAACATTTCATGTAAACATGCTGTTAAATAATTCATGCTTTAAATAAAATGCGTAACTGTAAAACTTACAGACCGACGACGTGACTTCATGAGCTTCTCGCGGTCAGTAGTAGTGCAACCCTTTACAGAACCATTGCTCTGATACCAGATGTAGAGGCCTAAAAATCCTTACTTGAAAATTTGCGGAAAATTTAAAATTTTTCTTTTAAAATAAATGGAGTGCCTCATTCATACCAAAAACTGATAAAATATTTAACGTTCAAAACAGCAGCGGAAGAAATTATTACTTGCCAAAATAACAAGTTAAAGTATTCAATAACTAATAAAATATTTGAGCATCAAAATGGCAAGTGCTGAAACTGAGGTCCTCGGGTGCCACTACTGCCGACTCGAGCTAGCTCACTGGTCCCCGCCCTCGATCCCGACATCATCAGTACCTACAACAATCAAGTCTAGTGAGTCTAAAGACTCAACATGCATATATCGTAAATAACGAGTAAATATAGTAAAATTGCATGGGAGTAAAATTTCATGTCATGAGGCATATCGTAAAATGTCGTGTCATGATTAATTATAATACGTGCATAGCTGAACTGAAAATCATAGTGAAACTGTTTGCTCCTTGGAGCCCTGTACTGAAATAGCATATAATAATTTTCTGTGAGATTATGGTCTACGCAAGTGGTCCCTGAACTGAACTGAACTGAGCTGACCGATACTGGTGACCGGACCGATACTGGGGATCGGATTTACGTCTGATCAGACTACTGCCACAGTACTGGGTGAAACAACTGAACTGACCGGTAACTGGTGACCGGGCCGATACTGGGGACCGGACTTAAGCATGATAGTAAAGTGACCACAAGCAATATCGCATAAATCTCAAAATTTGTATTTTTGCACGTAATATAATTAAATAACTGAATTAAATATCCTGTACCCATTTTACTGCTTGGATTGGATCGCTCCCAGGCTCGCTGCAACCTAAATATGCCATGAAAAATATGCAATAGATTTATGGGACCAAACTATACAATAACCTTAAAAAATGTGACAATTACGCCTACCGACTTCGTATTAAATCATGACTCCGAGCCAACCCGAACCAACACTGAACCATCATGTAGTCATGATTAAAATACGTCTAAAATGATCAAATAATGCTCCTAAAATGGTGAGGGCCGAAATCTAGGTGAATGGAGGCCAAAACATGAAACGCTCTTTCGAGAGTCAATTTGGCACATCGCACCGTAAATTCTCGTACGACCTCAAAAATGATCCGAATCACGAACGGTCAAAAACATGACCTTCCTAACTCGATGAGGCACTGTCCAGTCCAAGGCCATGGGCTAAAAGCCAACCAAGAACCCGGAACACGCCTCTGAACCGCGACGTCGCTTGCTGTCAAAAAAAAATACAGCAGCAGCGTCTTGATTCCTTGCGTCGTTTGCAAGACTTTTGGCCATTGGGGCTTGAACCACCGACCAGAGCCTCTCAACAACATCCCAAGGAATGATTTGAACCATGGCTAAGGGCCCTAGGCCAGCCACAATTCGCATCACACCAGCAACAACCGAAACGTTCCAACCGAGAACCAATTCTGCGCGTCGGGGCATTGTTCTTGTTTAGCTGTCACCGATCGTTCGAGTGGCCATTTAATTGACCAAGACACGATCTAGACATCTAGGGGCATGGTATGAACCGTGGCTAAGGGCCATAGGCCAACCAAGATCCACACCATTCCACAAAAGTCGAAACACACATGCTGTCAAAAATGATAAGCCGAAGGGTGCAGGGGCTGTTCTTGAGTATTTTGTAAAAACCGATTAACCAGGGACCAAGCCACCAAAAGGGCAACTTAGTCACGTCTTAGACATGCTAGGGGAGTGATCTAACCATGGCTATATGCCTTGTGGCAGCCCAGATCAGATCCATCACCTTGACAGCACACAACAGATTTTTCGAAAACTAAAAGGGCCAAGATTGAAGAGTTGCTGTCAAATTCGAAATCTATCATGCATGTGGCTTGTTTGAATGGACCATCATAGTCTTGATACACCCTAGCATGTGTCTAGATGTAGCCTAGTGAGCCTGGAGTCGAGCCATCCACCTGAAACATCAAAACAAGAGAACCCGTGAAGAGCATCATGAAACTCGAAAATTCTGCATTCTTATTTTCTGAAAATCCTTGGTGTATTTCGGTTCATGCATGAAATGATGATCATAAATCATAAAAAAAATGATAATATGACTTGATTGAAGAGTCAAGGAAGAATATATGCATGCCTGGTTTTGTTTGGAAAAGAAACGGATGAATAAGACGACTCGGCGAGGAGGAGTGGAGCGCTATGCTACCTTGGTTGCTACTCGATTATTTTCTCTTGTTAATGGCTAAGTGTCTCCCAATTTTTCCTCTCAAAATGACTCTGAATTCTCTCAGATTTTTGGTGGATAGGGGAAGGGGAAGATAGTTAGGAGGGTGAGGAGAAATGGTAGCAATATAAGGGGAAATGCAAGACCAAGTCTATTTCTATTTGAAATTTGAATTTTTGTTTGCTATCAAATCTTCTTGGGGGGAATGAGGTGGCCGATTATTACATGCTAAACAAGGTTAGGTAAATGCTTATTAATTAATTAAATGATGCTAAAAAAATGAAGGGATTATCCTACTAATATAAAACAAGGAAAGGGTCAAAGGTTGAGTTGGCAAGGAAATTGATTACTCATCTAAGGTGGCCGAAAATTAAACAAATAAATGGAGGGGAAAATGTTGTCTAGTTGATAAATTTTAAACCTTTAAAGCCTTACCTATTCTTTGAATAATTTAGTGATTTAATCCCTTAATTATTGAACTTAAATGAATTTGGTTTCTACTCACCTCAAGTTGTATAAATAATTCCCTAAACCTCCTTATTAACTTAATTTAACTTACTTGCTAGCTAAATTAAATTCTGGAAATGTTTTCTGAATCTTAAATTTTATCTCTAAACTCCAACTCCTGTCCGGCCTCACTGAAATAACTGAAATGATAAAAAAATTAAACTACTACTTAAAATAATTAAATTTAGAAACTCATGCAATAAAAATAATTTTAATTTAAATACTAGAATTATGCATGGCTTATACGTAGTCTAAGTTAAGGGTTCTACAACATCAAACCCCAAAGCAAACATTAAACTTTTCCCAGAAACGTGAGTGCACGGACCCTGTGCCCGGGTCCGTGTATGGGTCCGTGTAGGTTCGCTAAAAGACCTACCGAAAAGAAGGAAGGACACAGACCCCGTGCTAGGGTCTGTGTAGGGGTCTGGGTAGCTTCGCAAATTTTGACACCGAAAAGAAACAAAAGCACGGACCCCGTGCCCTGGTCTGTGTGGGGGTCCGTGTCAACTCGCAAAAATGGCTACTCGAAGGAAACAAAGGCATGGACCTCGTGTCAGGGTCCGTGTGAGGGTCCGGCTGGGCACTGAAGGTCGAAACCTGCGTGAAAAACTTGACATGATAATTCATTCTCCTCAACCAACCCAAATGGCTATGAATCGACATCTCGGGACCCATCCTAGGACGCTACGACATTGTACCAAACCCAAGTAAATCATTAAAATTGTTCCCAAGAGCGACAAGCAACAACCAACGACACAACCCGAAATTCGACACCATTTTTCTTCCTACGACTCTTGATTCAACTTGGAGCCTAACGACACGAAATCAGACACCACATAATAATCTCAATATCATTCTTGACTTACCTAAACGTAGTAGCGATTACCCGTCGATTCCCAACGAAACCTGCAACAAATAACTTCAAGAACACAATTTACGTAAAAATCGCAGCTTGAGCAGTCCCACGAAAAACACCATAACTCACTAAATTTTCATCCAAAAATTTTGAATCTTATATCAAATCGAATGTATCAAAAAGTTATACTTTTTTTGTATTTAAAGTTTTCTCAGATTCTTGACTGAAAAATCACAGTAAACAAAAATACAGAAAAATTCGAGTTTTCAGATCAAGGGATTTCTTCAAAACACATCAAATAATTTTTCTGCTCAAACTACTACATCTTATACACATGATTTCATACATAACACATCAAAATAAATACTATGACAAGATCGACGCAGGAAAAACAGATTATACGTGCCTTGTGATAATTAAAAATACCGAAACGACGATACCGACGCGGGAAAAGATGCGAGGTTGATCCGGGACTAACGTGGCTTGATTTTTCTTGCAACAAAATGACGAAACCTTGCTGGAAATTACAGAGGGAAGGGGCGGCTGCTCTCAAGACTAAGAACCCTAACATTTCTCTTCTCAAAATAATAAAATTCTGAATTGAAACTTGTGTGTGTGTGTTATACGGTTTCTAGTGTGTGAAAAATTGTGTGTGTGGGTGATTATAATATTAACGTGTGTGTGTGTTTAATTAGGAGTCATTAGTGCTAATTTAACTAATAAATATGCTAATAAAAAGGTTAACTCACACTAATTTTAAACAAACTCCTAATTTAAAATAACACACACAAAAATGCTAATTTTAAAATTTTTAAAATCTTAAATCACTAACCACATAAATAAGGCTTTTAAATTGCTAAAATAAATAAATTATTTAAAATGTCCCATTCTCAACTTAAAATAAAATACCACATTTTAAATTGCCAAAATCGTCGCCGGTCTTTTCCCTCGATCCCGCATCGAATAATCGCCTGAAACATAAAACTCGAAAAAATCATTTTAACGTGCATCACATAAACATGAATAATTTAAAATAATGCATTTAAATAAATCATGCATGGCTAAATCTCATTTTTAAATTCAATTAAATGAATTAACAATTAAATAAGTGCATGGGTTTTACGTGTACTGGATTTTGGGCTCTACAAATACAATAACAAGTTTTGTTAATATCAAAATCAAGATTGCAAACATGAAATGTTCCTACAATATCTCTCTTTTTTTATGAACACAAAACTTGGATAAACAATCGATTCAACGAATAAACTACTTTTTCTCGAGCATAAATAGGCTGCAAATTTTATACCGCTGAAATTCTCTACGAGTCTAGTTTGTAACGCATCAAGCGGTTTGTCATTTAGACACTCGAGCAAGGAGATATGTCATTTTTTCTACTGTCGCTACAAGCTACACGAAAATTCAGTTTTGCATATATATGTTTAAAAAATCTGAAATTTTCGAATTTTAAACATCAAAATCAGCTTCAATGTTCTTTCAAGCGCAACACGCTCTGATACCAATTGATGAGATCGATTAGGGGTATAATCATTGAGCTACAATAGCTCGGTTTTTGAAATATAGAACACCGATGTATTAAATCGAGTTTGATGTTAAAACCAAGCGGAGGACACTCGAAATAATCTTTCGTAGAAACCGATTAAATATTTTTTAAATTATTTAAAATATATTCAAGTTAAATGAGTAAAAATATTTTGGTTGAAGCTGTGATGCCCGGTGCCGAAGAGGGCGGGGGTTGATCGCCGGTGCCATGAGGTTGCACGGACAATGAGCGGCTCTTGGAAGGCTTCTAGGCGAAGGGAACATGAATGAACTGATCTTACACCGAAAAGAGAGGGATTCCAAAAACTTTTCAGTTATGGGATTGTGCAGTTGAGAAGGGCTTAAAAGATTTGATAAGTATTCCTCACATCGAGAAAGTGCATCTTCTTTTCGGTATCTCATCACATAAGAACTCCAAAGTTAGGCTTGCTTGACTTGGGGTAATTCTGAGATGAGTGACCCCCTGGAAAGTTTTCTACGGTGCGTTTGAGTGAGGACATAAGCACGCTGGAAAGACTCGTCTTGGTATAGTAGAGGAAGTCGTCGAATCTGGGGCATTACAAGAGAATTTAATCAAACATTTGGTATGCAATATTTTGGTATTTGAAGAACACATAAATGCTTCAACATTGAATCTCTAAAATTATAAAAATGATAAGTAAATGCAATAAATAAATAAACATGAATTTGTTTATGGATGTTCGGAGACTTCAAATGCTTCTACGTCACCCCTTCTTCCCCTTGGGAAGGATCCACTAGAAGACTTTGATTTATACAACACTTTGTAGAAACCCATTTCAACTTAAGACTTATCTCTTACCTAATTGAAACTCTTAGTACTCAAGATTGCAGGCAGCACCTCACAATCAACATATTTTTTAATGTCTCATATTCAAATACTACATACACAAGTTTATTGTCTTTGTATTTGAAGTTCAACTCTCTTGTATATGTGTGAGTGATTGGGTGTGAGGAATTTATCCTTCACAGTGTATATCTCAAATGTATCCTCACACAAGGGCTTATGCTATCAACTAGCAGATTTCTTCTTGCTAACTGCTCATGTTTTCAATCCTTTTCAAAAGTTCTTGTTTGACCTTAAAGATGTATTTATAGGCCCCAACAATGACATACACGTTGGATACAGGAATATGACCGTTTGGAAAGTTTCTGTACAGTTTCTGAAATTGCAACGGTCAAATTCGCCTTACTGGACATTTTTTCGAGTGGTCAACTGGTCAACTCTGGTAAACTCAGCTGGTCGTTCAGTTCAATAGGTCGTTCATTTCAGTTAGTGTTAGGATCGGTTGGGAGTGAAAAAGTGTTTAGAAGGGGGGAGGGTTGAATAAACACTTTACAATTTTCACAACTTCTTCGATTTATGAATCAGTTTGGTGATAAACTAAATTCGCGAATCTTGATGTCAATGTCAATCACTTAACATGATAAAAGTGCGGAAATAACTGAAAGACAGATATAATTAAACTGATAAGGAAAGAATACAAGATTTTTGGATGTTCGGAGATTTAAAATACTCCTACGTCACCCCTTCTATCTCGAAGATATGATATTTACTAAATGAATTTGATCTATACAATGAATTTTACAAACACACTTCAGTTTGAACTTAATACTGCCAAAACTGAAACTTTTAGTATCAAATAAAACTTATGAGTACTTAACTGATATGTAATTTTCTTAGCACAACTGATCTCAACAAAATTGAATAATATAACAATAAGTATTTGTGCTTTAAGCTAAAAGTATAGCCTGAACACTATGAATGTGAATAATAACCGTGAGCTTTTGAGAACTTGGTTGCAAACTTTGTGACTTGATAACTTCGTAACTCGATTATTCTGCTTTAGCTGATCTTCTCAGCTATTTATAGGCTTTGCTTCCAACGGTAACAATGAATGCATTTTGAATCTTTATATCCGTTGTATAACCACGTCAACATTCTTCTGACATTTGTGCACTGTAGCTTTTCTAAAATGCGACGTTCTCACTACACGTCGCAGGCTGCTTTTTTAC
This sequence comes from Primulina huaijiensis, assembly GCF_012295235.1. Classification (NCBI taxonomy): domain Eukaryota; kingdom Viridiplantae; phylum Streptophyta; class Magnoliopsida; order Lamiales; family Gesneriaceae; genus Primulina; species Primulina huaijiensis. The sequence goes on from NC_133313.1 coordinate 7,860,313, forward strand.
GATTGTTTGTTGATAGGTACGTTTTTAACTGATGACGTGTTAACTTGATTCATCAATTTTCATAGCCGATAGGATTAACTGGTGGCTGTGTAACTGATCAGTCTTAACTTATCATTGTGTAACTGATCAGTCTTAACTGATCATCCAGTTGACGACACAGTTTAGTTAGCTTAGATGAGTTTAGTTGCCTTTGATCATACGCTCTTTAATCTTCAGTTCGAGCAACTATCAGTTTACGAATCTTCAGTTCAGTTACTTTCAATTTTCTCGATCAGTTGTTCAATCTTTTGACGCTTAATTTGTCAAACTCCGAAATTAAAATCTCAACAATTTTCCCCTTTTCGGTGTTTGACAAAACTTAGAATTTATGAACTGATCAAACGGAACTTCTCGTAGATAAAATACTCTTGTATTGATAACTTATTCAGTGTACAGATTCGTACAAAGAATGAAAGAATGAAAGAATGAAAGAATTTCTGACTAAAAAAATCTTCTACTGACTGACTGAAAATCTGCCAAAAACTCTCAACTGAATGTAAATACTGTCTTCTAACTGATCTGGACTTCTTTATTTCTTTGCTTTCTTATCAGCTGGTCCTTGATCAGTTGGTTGACTTGGTCTTTTCTTGGATAGCTGTTGCTATCCTCTTCTCCCTTTTTGTCAAACCTATCAACTTTGCTGGATAATGCACGGACTTCCGAGGTGGCAGTAGATATAACATTCATTAATTGTTCTTGCATCAGATCCTTTATCTTTGTCACTGTTGTTTCAAAAAATTCAACGTGATTTTTAAACATGTCTTGAGTCTAGAAATGTGCTTGAATTGTTACTCGGTCTTTCTTCAATTGATCTAGTTGAAAAAATAAGGAATTGATATCCTTTGTAACATGTTGTAGGTTCATTCTATTCTCCTTCATAGAGTCCATCTTTAATGTATGCAGCAATTTGATTGACTTTATATCAGAAATAGATGAAATCAGATGATGAAGGTTGGACTGAATGTCTTCTACCGTAGTTTCACTAGCCATTGGTATCTGAGGAGACAGAGCTTCAGATGATTCCGGTTCTTGCTCCTTGTCTGCTTCATTAAAAACTACCAAAGCCCTATTTGGTGATTCAATCTCAACCATTTCTCAAACAATTTCTTCAACTACTTTCTGTTGAGGTTCTTGAGAAGAAGTGGGAATCTTAACCGCAAATGAGCTGGTAAGTTCTTCAGTTGGTTTGGCAACTGATACTTCGGTAGGCTCTTTAGTTGACACTTCTTCAGTTTGTTCTGATTGCAACTGAGCCACTTCAGTTTTAGCTTGGACTACTTGTTCAGTCGTGGCAGGCGACTGAACTGTTGTTTCAACTTCTGATATTACAGCCTCCAAGGTTGGTTTTTCAGTTTTGCTTGGGTCTTCAACTGATTCTTCAGTTTTCACATTCAGCTGGATGTCATCTGCAACTGACTGTATCACTTCATCGATATTTGCTAGAGACAACTCAGCATCAGCGTAGCGTTGAAGACCTGCTGGAGGATATTGAAGAGCAGAAGGTGACGATTGAGCATCCATTGGAGAAGGAAGAATTACTTGCTCAGTTTGTTCAGCAACTGCTTCTTGGGATGGCTCTGGCTGATGTATTGATGGTTCAGCCTGCTCTTTTGAGGAAGAACTTTGGGAATGTGTTGGAATAGTCAACTCTTGACCCATTTCCCATTCTTTGATCTTCATCTTCAATGAAATGAGATCCATGTCCAACTGGTCATAAATTGTTTTGTCATTGAAGACAGTTGGACTGGAAGATCATAGTTCTTGCGTCGCTGAGCTACGACTTGAGCCAGCTTCTTGGCACTCATCAGATCAAAGAATTAATTCATTCTTTCCAGTGCTTGAACAATCGTGGTAGCTTTGAATACCCTTTGGACTATAGTTTCCAAGGCGATGAATTTATTCAAAACTGATTTCTTCTGCAATCGCTTGGCCAACACTTCGGGACTAAATCTGACCCATTCAATGTAAGTTTTCAACTTTGATTCATAAAACTCATTTACCTCTTCCCATATTAAATCAATATGAGTCTGAATCGGTTTGGTTGGTCTGGGCTTTTCAATCATCTTACCCTAACCTTTCGGGTCAGTGAGGGCATGAGAAATGCTCAGCCCTGAAACAGTTGCATCCACTTTCTCTCTTATCACCACTCCCTTTGGTCTGGCAAAAGGTAGTGCAGTTGGACCGGTGATAGTAATCAGTGGTGCCTTTACTCCAACTTGTTTCTGTTTATCACCAGATTCGGTGATAGTCTTTTTGAGGGAGTAGTTGGAGGCGGTAACTACTGTTCAGTTGAGGACGCAACTGGAACTGCCGTGATTGGTATTGCACTGATAGGTTGTTCAGCTCTTGTTTGCCTCAATCTGTTAGTTGGAATGGTTTCCAAAGCAGCTACTAGTTTGGTTTTCTAAGTCCTTGGCTTTTTCATTATTTTCGGAGATGGAGTTTTCTCCGATTCAGTTTCAGTTTCACTAACAATCCATTTTCTTTTGATTGTTTTCTTCTGAGCCAAGTCCTTGGTCTTCTTGACTGATTTGGGAGCTGCCTGTGTCCCAATCTCCTTCTTGACTTTGACAAACTGCTTAGGAGATGTGTCCAGCTTGATCTTTGTTGGCTGAACATTCTTGGCAGTGAAGACTTTGTATTTGGATGCCTTCTCAGCTGAGTCATCCACTAAGCCTTTACTCCTCAAAATGAAGCTGATTGGCACTGCATATCCTTTGGACTATTTGGTCGACTGAAATAAGAGCTTGCTTCAACGTATCGAAGCTCTTTTGACATTCCTCGCTCCACACATACTTAGCATTTTTCTTCGTTAATGATGTGAGTGAAACTGCGATGGAGGAGAATCCCTGAATAAACTTCCGATAGTATCTTGCTAACCCAAGGAAACTACGGATCTCTGACGCATTTTGCGGTACAACCCAATCTCTGACTGCTGTAACTTTCGCCGGGTCTACCTTAATACCGCTGCTAGAAACGACGTGACCTAAGAAAGCCACCTTCTCTAACCAGAACTCGCACTTACTGAACTTCGCGAATAACTTGTGCTTTTGCAAGGTCTGCAGTACTGTGGTTAGATGTCTGCTGTGATCCTCTTGATTCTTTGAGTAGACGAGAATATCGTCGATGAATACTATCACAAACTGATAAAGATACGGCTAAAATACACGATTCATGAGATCCATGAAGATTGCTGGCGTATTCGTCAAACCGAACGGCATCACCAGAAACTCGAAGTAGCCATAACGAGTCCTAAAAGTAGTCTTGAGAACATCGGTGTCTTTCACCCGCAACTGATGATACCCAGAACGCAGATCTATCTTGGAGAAGACTGAAGCTCCCTGCAACTGATCAAATAAATCTTCAATCCTCGGAAGTGGGTATTTGTTCTTCACTGTAACTCTGTTCAACTCCCGGTAATCAATACAGAGCCTCATCAAACCATCCTTCTTCTTCACAAATAAGACTGGAGCGCCCCATGGCAAAAAACTCGGGCGAATAAATTCCTTGTCCAGAAGTTCCTGAATCGGTTTCTTGAGTTCTGCCATCTCCGTCGGTGCCAATAGGTACGGTGCTTTGGAGATCGGCGCAGTACCGGGCATAAGCTCAATAGAAAATTCCACCTCTCGTACAGGTGGTAAACCAGAGACGTCATCAGGAAAAACGTCTAGAAAATCCCGGAAAATTGGAACATCGGATGCTCACTGTTTGGGTGTCTCGGGAATAGATACAAGATTAGCTAAAAATGCTCGGCACCCTCTATGTATGAGTTTCCTAGCCTGGACATAAGGGATTATACGTGGTAAATTAAAATACCTGTCTGTTTCGAATAAGAATTGTTCCATCCCATGCGGTCGGACTAGGACAGATCTCCACTAGAAATCAATCAAAACTCTGTTCCTCAATAGCCAGTCCATCCCTAGAATGTTATCAAATTCTGGCATCGGCAGAACGATAAGATCCGCATACACAAGATTACCATGAAGTTCGAGGTCTATATCTCGGATCACATTAGTAGCTGTCAGCTCCTCTCCAGAAGGCAATGCTACTGAATACGCTATGTCTAGCCCAACTCTCTTGATCTTGAGAGAATTCGCAAAGGTTTCTGAAATGAACGAATGAGTAGCTCCTGAATCTATCAAGGTTTTCGTAGCTGAACCGGCTATAAAGATTCTCTCTGAAAGATTGGAATATCATGCTAAACCCAATAGTTTTACAAGAACTAAGCTTTTAGACATGCAAAGGTCAAGTTTTCCAAACCTAAATTCCCGAAAATAACCCTGATTAGAACATGAAATACTATAACAAATTCTAAGTTAGAAATCTTAACTCAAACTCTTAAAACATTACATTTCAGATACGTACTTAAAGCTTTAGGATATCTGTCATGAGCATCGTCTCCAGGTTAGTCTCCGCAGCATGGAGAGCAAAAACTCTGCCTTGGGTAGGCAGATTCTTTTGAGGGCAATTCTTCAATATGTGGTCAGTACTACCACATTTTTAACACTTTCCCGAACCGTACATACAAGTCCCAGCATGACGGCGTGAGCACTGGCACAGACTGGATACTCCACTGTCCTTGGGACTACACGTCTTTGCTGCTGCTGTCCTCTGCTCCTACATGGGCCGTGGAAATGTTTCTTACTCGGATGCTGCTGCTGAGAAGGTCGGTGTGGTGCCTGAAATGGTCGTTTACCCTGACGATCGCGCTCAGTATCATTCTGGTCTTGCTCTGCTGCTAGAGCTCTAGAAACAGCAACATCATAGGTAGTAGGGCCAGCGACCCTAACATCACGGCGCAAGGTCGGCCGCAGACCATTCAGAAAATGCCTCAATTTGGCTCCAGCATCATTAGCAATTAGGGGTACAAAATGACATCCCCTCTCGAACTTACGGATGAACTCCGTAACAGTCAAGCCTCCCTGCCTCAGGGTCATGAACTCCGTGGTCAACCTAGAACGCACCTCTTCAGTAAAATATTTAGAGTAGAATACCGCTGTAAAGCGCGTCCAGCTCAGAGTAACCAAATCCAAGGCTACGGATGCTCCTTCCCACCACAAGCGGGCGTTTAATCCAAATAGATAGGTTGCACAACGAACTCTGTCCTGATCTCCAAGCTCCATGAACTCAAAGATAACCTCAAGGGATTTAATCCATCCCTCGTCAATCATAGGATCTGCCGTTCCTGAGAATTCCTTCGGTCGCATCTTCATGAACCGCTCATAGATAGCTTCCGGCCCTGTCTGTCTGGCTCCCACTGCATTGTTCCCCGCAAACTGTGCGAAGCACTGAGTCATCCCAGCTAGCATCTGGGCATTCATGTCTTGTGGAGGGGGTGGTGGTAAATCTCTCTCCTCGTTCTCATGACGATGCTCATCACCTCCCGTGCGATCAATAATGCGTCTAGGAGGCATGCTGTTCCACAATTATAACCTATACGTAACCAACATGCATAATTCCACTATTTTCTTTAAATTTAAATAAATACCGTATAATCGTAATCTTGACATAAAATATTTCATGCAATCATGATGTAAAAATATTTCGTACTTTAAACGAAATGCGTAATCGTAAAACTTACAGACCGAAGGCGTGACTTCATGAGTTTCTCGAAAGCAGTAGTAGTACAATCTTTTACAAGATCATAGGCTCTGATACCAACTGTAAAGGCTCGTACTTCGTATTCATAATTTTGCGTAATTATTAAAATTTTTCTAAATAAATAAATAACTTGCCCAATTTATAAAATAAACATGTAAATAATTTTGACTTTAAAATAACAGCGGAAGTCAACATTGTAATTCAAACAACAATTTAAAAATAATCCAACATGTTAAAATCGAGTTTGAATGATAAAAGCTGCATAAACTAAATCATGGGTCCTCGGGTTTACTACTGCTGTCCCAAGATCGTTCACTGGTCACCGCCCGCGGTCTCGACCTCATCAATACCTACAACAATCAAGTCTAGTGAGTCTAAAGATTCAACATGTATATATCGTGAATAACAAGTAAATATATCATAAAATCGCATGCAACGTAATAATGAAGTATTGTAAAGCGTACAGTGAAAATAGTATCATGAATAATTATAACTACGTGCATATTTGAAAATCATACGTAAAAGCTTTGCTCCATAGAGCTCTGTCATATCATATCATAATTTTTCTGGTAGAGATAATGTTCCTAAGAAAGTGGCCCATAACATAATGTGAGCGCATGATCAGACTAAACCACAATATACTGGGCGGTAGAGATCAATCACAACCCTTAGACTGGATGTCCGTACCCATACATAATCATAAACCGGTCGTAAGTCACCGGGTGAAGAGTTCCTTGATTGCGCCTATCGACTTCCAAACCCATCAGCATAAGGTGGCCACAAGACATATCGCATATATCTAAAAAATAAACATTTTATATTTTTATGCACATAATATAATTATAACCTTATTTTTAACGGATGAGTTGGATCGCTTCCAGGCTTGCTGCGACTTACTTCTAATATGTGACACATGCAAATAATATTATCTTTGTTTAAACTTGACAACCGAAAAAAAAAGAGAAGATTAGGACCAACAACCCAATTTTTCAATCATGGCTTAGTACCAAACCGAACCAACATTAAACCGACGTTTAACCATGATTAAAAATACCCCAAACATACTGAAAAATATGCATAATAACTTTAAAACACGAAAATGGGTGAAAGGAATCCAAAATCATAAAACACTCTTTCGAGATTCATTTTGGCACCTTTCACCGTAAATTCTCGTACGACCTCTAAGCTCGACCAAATCACAAACGGACAAAAACGTGACTTTCCTAACTCATTAAGGTAGTGTCCAGTCTAAGGCCACGGGCTAAAAGCCAACCAAGAACTCAAACCACCACAAAAACCGAACTCAAAGTTGCTGTCAAGAACAGAAATTACAGCAGCGGCTATTGTGCTTGTTTTGATCAATTTATGAAACTAATGGCCATTGGGGCTTGAACCACCAACCAGAGCCTCTTACCAACATCCTAAGGCATGGCTTGAACCATGGCTAAGGGCTAAAAGCCAACCACAAACCGAGTCAACACCTAGGACAGTGTAACGTTCTAGCCGAGAATGCAACCTGCTGTGTCGTGTGATGTATGGAATTGTTTTACTGTCTTGGGTCATTCCAATGGCCATTTGATCAACAATGACTCAATCTAGACATGATGGAGTGTTGTATGAACCATGGCTACGGGCTAGGAGCCAACCATCATCTATTCAAACACTAGAAACCCGAAACTCACTCACACAGAAATATGAAGAACCGAAATGTGCTTGTGATGTTTTGGTGAAATTTTGATCCGTGAACCAATCCTTGAAGGGATGATTTGGTCACGTCCTTGACATGTTAAAGTAAAGTTCTAACCAAGGATACAGCCCCTAGGACAGCCAAGATTCGAACCCACCCATTAAACAACTCAATGACAGAAACTTGACACAAAATCTGTAACCCATTGAAATGTTGCTGTCAAATATTTCTCCTGAGTGTATGGACTTAAACCAACGAACTAACCACACCCTAACACACTCTAAAACATTCCTGGAAGCAGCCATGTGAGCCTGGAAACAAAGCAACACACTGTAATCAACAAAACATCTCAAATCGTGAAGTTCTAAATCAAAAGCCGAGAGAGTGCATATGCAGTTTTCTTGCCAAGTTGCTGTACATTTCGTGTTGCCTCATGAATCCTGAACATATAATGTTTTTAAAATATCTATAGGACTTGATTGAAGAGAAAAGAAACAATATATACATGCCTGAAATTTGTTTTGAGAAAAACAAATCAATACAACGAAGACGAACGGCGGAACCGAGTTTGATTCTCTTCTTATTTTCTGCTGCTGTTCTCGATTACTTTAGCTGCTGTTATCACGTTTCTAAGCTGCTAATTCTGATATGTTTCAAAGCTTATGGTTGTAGGAAACGTAAGGGATGAAAGTGAATGATATAGGAGGTGTTAAAGGTGCTATAATACACATTAAGTTGGGGGTTACAAGTCAAGAATTTGAATGAGTTTTGACATGCACTTTGGATTCCCTTAGCTGCCGATTCCCTTTTCTATTTTTCTGCATATTTCGATGATTTACTTAGTAATTAGTTGGGGAGAAATAAGGTGTAATATTGTGTTTGAATTACTTCTAATTAGTGACTTAAAAATTGGAATGAATACCCCATGAAGTGCAATTAGGAGTGGTTTGAATGGAGAGTTATCAACTTTTGAATTATTTTAAATGTTGGACCCAAAATTATTATTACTAATTTGCATGGTATTTTATTGTTTAAATATTGTATTTTAATTGTTTAAGGTTTTAAATACCAATTATACATTTGAGTGAATTAACACTTTATTTAGAATAAACTCTTGCATGGCATTGCATGATTTAAAATTTAAGTATTTAAATGAAATATTTAATTTTCTGAATATATTATACATAGATTAATTCATCCCAAATTTGTTTACACATTTTAATTTAAGCTTTAATTAAATATTGAACCTAAAAGAATTATTTACTAACTTAGCTCCAATTAATTTAATAAATCCCAAAAAACATTTTTTCATTAAAATAAATTATTCCTTAGCTTAAATTAAATTTAAGAATATTTTTTTATTATTAATCTTATCTCAAATCTCCAAACTCTGGTCCGACCTCGTGTATTTTTCCTGAAAAGATAAAACTAAACATCAACCTTTAAAAAAAATAATCATGACTTAAAATTATAAAAATAAATCAAACACTTCATATATATATAAATGCATTTTTAATTTAAATAATATCAATTATGCATGGCTTATACATATTCTGATTTTTGGGTTCTACATGTCCAGTGCATTTGATCAGTTGGGATAGCAGTTTAGCATCTCCTGTCATATGTCGCGAGCAACCACTGTCCAAATACCAAATTGATTCTTTGGCTGATGCACCTGTCATCTGCAATCACACACAATGAATAATTTTGGTACACACATTTATTTGGGTCCTAAACTGATTAGTACTTTAGGAACCCAGACTTGGATCAGTCTAACTGACTTTCAAGTTGATGTGTTCCAAATGGTTTTTCCCGGCTTGTGTGTGCTTGGTGTGTTGTGTGCAAATGAAACAATATGTGCTTTATCTTTGTCCAACTGGTTGTTCATCCGATATCTTTTCTGAACTGGTTTACAGTTGTAGTAATTGGAATAGTCATTCGGAGAGTTCCGATATTTATAGCCGAACCTTTTAGGTGACCAGATTTGCGGATCATTTGCACTCTTAGGGCTATAACCAATTCCATACCCTTTAGCCTTGTTCTTATTTTCAATCGGCTGCTCAACTGGGTTTACTTGGCTCAGGTTGTTCTTGTACCATAACTGATTTGACAAAGTGAATGTATTTCCCTTTGCACATTTTCAGTTCTGGTTTTGTATCACTGGTAGAGGTTTCATCTTGGCTGCTAAAGCCTAAACCAGTTTTATCAGTAACTAATTTTTGCATATCCTGCATTTCAGCTAGTGCAACTGATTATTTATTCCCTACTTGAATAAGCTCAGTTTGCTTTGAATTCTCAAGCGTTAACTGCTGAATTATAGATTGATTCTTGCTTCTTTCAGCATTAAGCTTAGCAATCTCTCGTTTAAGAGCAAGCTTGTGATACTCATTGACCATGTCATGTAATGTAGAAATAAGTTCTTCATGTGTAAAGTCAGCTGAGCTAATCGAATACTTGTTCACTGGTTTATTCCAGTTCTGTGTCATTAGCCATCAGACATTTTACTTCCTCGTAGTTGCTGGAGCTGTTCGAGCTCTCATATTCTGATTCATCGTTGTCAGTTTCTTATTGTAATACCCGAGATTTTATTACATTAATCTGAGATTATTGATCTTTGAATTGATATGATTATAGATGGACCATTCCGGGACAAGATTGGGTGAAGCATGGATTGATGTATATTTTTGTACAGAACTGTTGGCGCCCGAGCGGTAGAAAATGGCCGCCCGAGCGCCAATGCATCACAAGAACGGGTTTTGGACAGAGAGTCTGGCGCCCGAGCGGGAGTTTTTGACCGCCCGAGCGCCAGTGTTCAATAGTATTATGTTCGGGCAGAATATGTGATGCCCGGGCGGTAGTTTATGACCGCCCGAGCGCCAGTGTACAACAAGTTAGGTACCGTACAGAGTGTTCGGCGCCCGAGCGGTAATTTGTGACCGCCCGAGCGCCGCTTGATTTATATGAAAATGAGCCACGTTTCTTTGAAATGCATGTGGATATATATAAATGTTCATTCCTTCAGAAATTAGGAGAAAGAAGATCCGCCCGTCTGATTTCCAATCCGACTTCAGTACTGTATTGCTATCGACAAGGGCTTCAACTGGACGGAAGTTTTACTACGTTTTGAGATGATTTGAAATTATGGTATTGTCAGAATCTGATATGATTCCTATATAATATTCTTGATATGTTAGACATCATATAATCGAAACCGGATTGAAGAATGCATACCGTATAGAATTGTTATGAATTTCAGAGTTGATTTGACTGAGATTTGATATCAGATTTGTATTGTTATTGATTATGAGTTGCGAGAACGGATATCTGTTGAATTGTAGTGTTGGGTATATTGAGATTATGCAGTTATGCAGTCGAAACAGAATTTGATTTCGTTCTGATTATATCCAGTATTGAATTGATTGGTGTATTGATATTGTACTCCTCGATATTGTCATTCCCAGATTGAGTATTGACAGGCCTTGAGTTCGAGACTTTGACAGAGTCAGATTGACAGAAAGAAAGGTATAATTCATGTGAATGCGCGAAGATACAACTCGAATTAGACTTGATTTGAGTTTCCCAAAATCACATACTAGACTGTTTACCTTTTTAAATGTTTACGCTTTGTCTATTGAATTATATTCAAGCATTTAAGATAGTAGAGTCATTGGCAGAATTGTCAAATTTCTAGATGTTCGGTGGTATCGACGCATAGGAGCAGATTTCCTCCGATATTAAACATTCGATACAGACAGGACCGAAGTCTAGGAATAAGACGTACCGTCACCCCGATTGGGGGGGTAGGTGGCAGACTGTGACGTCTTATTCACACTGGGATCCCTAGAGTTAGAGTCGAGTTGAGTCCAGACATGAGTTTGAGTTATGTTGCATTGATCTTGTTTCATAGACTATGGAACATATTGTTATTGAATTTTATTCATGATGGCATGTTTTATGATTATGTATTGAATTTCATGACATGCATGTATACATGTCTTATACTGGGATTTGTTCTCACCGGAGTTTCCGGCTGTTGTTGTGTCTGTATGTGTGCATAACAACAGGTGGGGCAGGATCAGGGTCACGCAGAGGATGAGAGATCGAGATAGCGTGGAGATTACGGGCGTAGAAGATCACTAGTTGTTTCTTACTAGACATGTACTGAATTTCTAAACACTAGTATGTTAATTGTCGTTGAACATGTGAATGTAATTTAGAGTTAAATAAGATGACAGTATTTTTATATGATGTCTTGTGCTTGTTTATATACATATGAATAAATGTTAAAAGCAAAAATTTTGACCCACAATTTCTAGTAACGATCCAATTAATCCCAAGATAATCGAGTTAGAGCCCGGGTCCCCACAATAGGTGGTATCAGAGCCATAAATCCTTTAGACTGAGATAGAATAGAATGAGCGGGGTAAATTGAGTCTCTTCCTTGCTTTTGTTGTGCTAGCATGATTAATTGCTTTTCCTATTACATGTCGTCTTGTGATCTGAGTTGATTGCAACATGTAATTGCCAAGCCTGAATCAGAACCGATTCTAGATCAGAGGTATATGATCAGAAGAGGGCTGAGACATATTGTATAGATTGTGTACTAATCCGTTTGATAATTAGATATGCCTCCTCGAATAATACCACAACCAGCCGCAGGTCAAGTGCCAGAACAGGGTAGTACATCAGGTACGCAGATGGACGTTTCTGCAACACCGATGGAGACTTTATTGAAGAGGTTTCAGTCATTTCATCCTCCGACCTTGAAGGGTACTGAGACTGCAGTGGATTGTGAGAGTTAGCTAGACGATATAGAGATGCTGTTTGAATATCTTGCCTATATAGATGAAAGAAGAGTGAAATTAATAGGGCATCAGTTGCAAGAAGTGGCGAAGAGTTGGTGGCTTACCACGAAAAGAGCATTGGAGCATCGAGGTATCGATATTACGTGGAAGGTATTTAAAGATGAGTTTTATCAACGTTTCTTTCCAGTGTCATATCGAAAAGATAAAGGGGCAGAATTTGCAAACTTACGACAGGGGCAGTGGAACATTAAAGAATATGTTGCCAAGTTTTCTTCCTTACTCCGATTTGCGCCACATGTAGCAGGAAGTAATGAAGCGGTCGCTGATCAGTTCATCAATGGTTTGAACCCTGACGTCTTTACTTTGGTGAACACGGGACGACCCAACACTTTTTCATGAATCTTCCAATTTTTTTGACAAATAATGACATTGCATCATCACTCAGGTGTTATTCCTTGTGTTTGAATTACTACTAATTAGTGAATTAAAAATGGGAATGAATACCCCATGAAGTGCAATTAGGAGAGATTTGAATGGAGAGTTATCAACTTTTGAATTATTTTAAATGTTGGACCCAAAATTATTATTACTAATTTGCATGGTATTTTATTGTTTAAATCATGTATTTTAATTGTTTAAGGTTTTAAATATCCATTATACATTTGAGTGAATTAACACTTTATTTAGAATAAACTCTTGCATGGCATTGCTTGGTTTAAAATTTAAGTTTTTAAATGCTATATTTAATTTCCTGAATATATTATACTTAGATTAATTCATCCCAAATTTGTTTACATATTTTAATTTAAGCATTAATTAAATATTGAACCTAAAAGAATTATTTACTAACTTAGCTCCAATTAATTTAATAAATCCCAAAAACATTTTTTTCATTAAAATAAATTATTCCTTAGCTTAAATTAAATTTAAGAATATTTTCTTATTATTAATCTTATCTCAAATCTCCAAACTCCGGTCCGACCTCGCGTATTTTTCCTGAAAAGATAAAACTAAACATCAACCTTTAAAAAAAATAATCATGACTTAAAATTATAAAAATAAATCAAACACTTCATATATATATAAATGCATTTTTAATTTAAATAATATCAATTATGCATGGCTTATACATATTCTGATTTTTGGGTTCTACATGTCCAGTGCATTTGATCAGTTGGGATAGCAGTTTAGCATCTCCTGTCATATGTCGCGAGCAACCACTGTCCAAATACCAAATTGATTCTTTGGCTGATGCACCTGTCATCTGCAATCACACACAATGAATAATTTTGGTACACACATTTATTTGGGTCCTAAACTGATTAGTACTTTAGGAACCCAGACTTGGATCAGTCTAACTGACTTTCAAGTTGATGTGTTCCAAATGGTTTTTCCCGGCTTGTGTGTGCTTGGTGTGTTGTGTGCAAATGAAACAATATGTGCTTTATCTTTGTCCAACTGGTTGTTCATCCGATATCTTTTCTGAACTGGTTTACAGTTGTAGTAATTGGAATAGTCATTCGGAGAGTTCCGATATTTATAGCCGAACCTTTTAGGTGACCAGATTTGCGGATCATTTGCACTCTTAGGGCTATAACCAATTCCATACCCTTTAGCCTTGTTCTTATTTTCAATCGGCTGCTCAACTGGGTTTACTTGGCTCAGGTTGTTCTTGTACCATAACTGATTTGACAAAGTGAATGTATTTCCCTTTGCACATTTTCAGTTCTGGTTTTGTATCACTGGTAGAGGTTTCATCTTGGCTGCTAAAGCCTAAACCAGTTTTATCAGTAACTAATTTTTGCATATCCTGCATTTCAGCTAGTGCAACTGATTATTTATTCCCTACTTGAATAAGCTCAGTTTGCTTTGAATTCTCAAGCGTTAACTGCTGAATTATAGATTGATTCTTGCTTCTTTCAGCATTAAGCTTAGCAATCTCTCGTTTAAGAGCAAGCTTGTGATACTCATTGACCATGTCATGTAATGTAGAAATAAGTTCTTCATGTGTAAAGTCAGCTGAGCTAATCGAATAACTGTTCACTGGTTTATTCCAGTTCTGTGTCATTAGCCATCAGACATTTTATTAGCCACCTTGTATGCCAATGCTACCACCCTTTCCATGATCTCGAACGGTCCAATAAACTTTGGACTGAGCTTGCCCTTTTTCCCAAACTGCATAACTCCCTTCATGTGTGCTATCTTGAAAAAGACGTAATCACCAACGACAAACTCGAGATCTCTTCTCCTCTTGTCTACATAACTTTTATTTCTTTTATGCGCCATCTTCATCCTATACCAGATCTTGACTACCAAATCCGCAGTCTGCTGAACAATATCCAATCCAATCTCGACTCCTCTCAGACCTTAACTGTAATGCCTGGTTACTCGTACAAATGATAATAATACGTTTATGTCGTTTATTATGTAAATATTTGCCTCATTTTGTTTTACATGTTGATTGAGGTGTCGATATTGAGATTGAACATGATTTTTATATTGTACATGGTGTATTGAGAATGAATATGTGTTAAAATAGTGATAGTAAGATGTGTAGGTAGAAGTAGGGTAAGGAAGTTTATAGAAAATGAGATGAAATTGTGGTAGTTTTTATGAGTTTTAGCATAATGATTTTGAATATTGATCCAAATTGTGTTAGGCGATAACCATTAGAAATCTAAGATATAATGCTACCACTTTCATGTTTTGAGTTTTGTTCAAATCATTAGGGAATACGAGCCAAAAGTGGCCCGAAGTGTGTCATGTGTATCGTTGTTCCTGCACTGACACATGTTGGGAGCATGAGCATAAATTTTTACTCAGACCTTCAAATGACATGAGTCTCGTTGGAGATGTAAGAAAACACATAGGGCTACAACTTTTATGTTGACCACTTTTGCTAATTCGGAAGTTAAAAATGAATTTTTGGCAGAATGTGGCGCGCATATGCGCCAGAACTTGCGCATATGCGCCGGGTGGGCAGAACGGGCCGCGCATATGCGCCCAGAAAGTCGTGCATATGCGCCCAGCACTGTATAAAAAGATAAGGATCGACTTTCTAGCCATTCCATCCATTCTTACCTTCATTTACAGCAAGAAGACGAAGCAAAACAAGATTTTTTCCTACCAAAAGCTTCCTTCTTCATTCCTTTCATCATTTTTAAGTTAGAATTAAGTTCTCCATCACAAGAACTTCCTAAGGGTGTAAGTTTTCTTCTCCTTTAGTTGTTCTACATGTATAGGGGTAACTTTTACCTTGTATAGAAATAGTAACTGAACTATTGGTTTATTGAAGCATAGGACTGATAAACATCCTCTCAAACTAGTATTCATACACTTGGACAGTAAGTTGGATTGTTATTGAAGTAATACATGAGTAATATTATGATTTCAAATGCTTCTCATTGATTATTGATATATGTACATTGTTAGTATGTTTATTGATGAAAACATAGCACCATATTCAATTGTTATGTATTAAATATGAAAGGAACTCATGAATATTGAAGATGGGTGCTATGTCATGAACATGAACATGAATATGAAAAGAAAAGGACTGATTTTTACATGATATAGAGCTTGTTGACATCATGGGTGGTTTTAAGTCCACCAAACCTATTGGCCAATATATGTTCATGGGGCGTGGGGTTGCCAAAGGTTGCTCTCTGACGTCCAACACAGTAGTAGCTATATAATAAAGCAAGCACGGTAGTACAGGTTAACTAATGAGGCTCAAGTACAAAAATGAACGTGAATATATGCTATGATATGACATGGTTTAAAGATTCATTGTTGTCACGACTTGATATGTATGTTTCTTCGACTCATATTGATACGTACAAGTGCCAACTTATTGAGTTTTATAAACTCACGTAGCTCATGTATTACGGGATCAGGTAGTGAAGAGACGTAGGATGCCGGTTCGCCAATGGATGCTTGTGACGTGCCTTACCTCGACAAGAACCGGGATATCTTATTGTATAGCTTCCGCATATGTATTGTAGTAAATTTTATGTTAGGGTTTGAAACAAGTTCCATGTTATGTATGGTGATACAAAGTTTGTTTGTATATGAGAATATGTTTATAAGTGTGTATAAATTGTATTGCTTGAGTTTTTGGTGTATACAAAATATAGGGACATCATGCCAAAATTTTTATAAACTGTCAAAGTGATGCATCTTGTTTGATTTGCTTCATACTATAGTTATATCATTCAAACCTTATTTTGATTATGATAATTATGCTAAGTATAGAGTAAGGGTGTGACATTTTAGTTGGTATCAGAGTCCACGGTTCTTCGACCAGGAAGACACTGCACTTCATCCATACATGGGGAACTCGGCAAGTAAGTATCTTTGTATCCCATATTTTATGATAAGTTATGTGTTTCTACGTGACCTCTATGTAGGTTTAGATAAGAGACGATGCCACCTAAACGTAAAGTACATGAAGGAGAGTCATCTAAGGGCAAGGCCCCAGCAGTCGAAGGTGAAGGCAGTGCGCCACGACCTATACACGATTTCGCTCAGCTGCTCCAACAACAAGCGAAAGTCCATGGGGAACAGATACAACAATTACTTGAGATGCAACAGACAACTCATGAGCAAGCACAAGCGCAAGCCATGCTACCCAGACATGTGCCTGTTCAGACGGATGTGTATGATTGTTTTCGACGTCTGAATCCTCCTGAATTCATGGGAAGCACTGATCCGGTAGTAGCAGAAGAATGGATTAAATCATTAGAGTCCATATTCTCTTACCTTCATATGGAAGATGCTGATAAAGTCACTTGTGCCATATTTTTGTTAACAAAGCATGCAAGGATATGTTGGGAGAGTGCAATGGTGGCATTACTGGTTGGACCATTGACATGGAGAACTTTCAAAACCGTGTTTTACAACAAGTATTTCAGTAAAGATGTACGAGCTAAGAAAGACAGCGATTTCCTTAACCTGAAGCAAGGAACTATGTCAATGACTGAAAACATACAACAATTCGAGGCTGGAGTCCAATATGTACCATATATTGCACATGATGACACAAGTAAGGCCGAACACTTCATGCGGGGACTTCGCTCTGAAATCAAAAGAGATGTACGAATGTCGAAAGTTGTTACATACGGGGAGATAGTGGGAGAGCACTTATGGCAGAACATGATGAGCAAGACATTGACAGAGACAGACAACAACGAAGGCTGCAGTACTTTCAGAAGAGCCAAGGAACAGGACAAGGCAAAAAGACTGATAGTAGGGATACTCGATCAGAGGAACCCCGTGGCAAGGGTCCGCCTCCACGTAAAGAACAAGACAGACCCCCTTGTCCTAAATGTGGCAAACTTCATGGCGGGGAATGTATGCAAGGTTCCAATGTTTATTATCGTTGCAAAAAGCCAGGGCATCTCGCCAGGAACTGTCCAGGAAGTTCTGAGAAAGTATAGGGACGCCTTTTCTCTATGACTAAAGAGGAAGTGGATGCGGATACATCGATGATCACTGGTATGTTCTTGATTTATTGTATTACTACTATTTTTTTACTAGATTCAGGAGCCACGCATTCCTTTATTTTGGAATCGTTTGTAAGGAGACAGGGCATTACAGCAAGTACAATAGAGACACAACTCGCCATAGCCTTACCTTCCGGGCAAGAATTACAGACAGACCAGATTGTGCGAGGGTGTCCAATATATATCCAAGGCCATCAGATGTATGCTGACTTGATAGTTCTGAAGATGACTGATTTTGATGTGATATTGGGAATGGATTGGCTCTCGAAGTACGAAGTTACTATTGACTGTGGCATAAAGATGACCAAGTTTGCACCAGTAGGAGCTAAACCATTCACCGTAGCAAGTGCAGGTATATCCTTACCTCTTCCGATAATCTCTTGTATGAAGGCTTGTAAATTACTACAGAAAGGGTGTCAAGGATATTTAGCATATGTGTTAACTATTGATCCACCTGTTTGTGAGTTATAAGATACAGATGTTGTTTGTGAATTTCCAGAGATATTTCCCGATGATGTTACAGGCTTACCCCCAGATAGAGAGATCGAATTTGTAATTGATGTTGTGGCAGGAACTCATCCGATCTCAAAAGCTCCTTATTGATTAGCTCATACAGAAATGAAAGAATTGAAAGAACAGTTACAGGAATTACTTGATAAAGGGTTTATTAGATCGAGCTTTTCACCGTGGGGTGCACCTGTTTTATTTCTGAAGAAAAAAGACGGTACCCTTCGTCTATGTATTGATTATAGGGAATTGAACAAAGCGACAATCAAAAATAAGTATCCACTCCCCAGAATTGATGATTTGTTTGATCAATTACAAGGAGCTGCCATCTTTTCGAAAATTGATTTACGATCAGTCTATCATCAACTAAAAGTGAAATCAGATGATATCTCAAAGACTGCCTTCCGAACCAGGTACGGGCATTATGAATTTCTTGTAATGCCATTTGGACTAACAAATGCACCAGCAGCTTTTATGGATTTAATGAACAGAATTTTCAAGCCATTTATAGACAAGTGCGTGATTGTATTTATAGATGATATTCTCATCTACTCACAAACAGTAGAGGAACATCGAGAACATCTGAAATTAGTTTTGCAAACTTTGAAAGATCAACATTTGTATGCCAAATGGAAGAAATGCGAATTTTGGCTTGAACAAGTAGCATTCTTGGGTCATATCATTTCAAAAGAGGGCATATCAGTTGATCCAAGTAAGATTGAAGTTGTTAATAACTTGTTACGACCAACTACTGTTACTGAGATACGTAGTTTTTTTGGGTTAGCTGGTTATTACCGTCGGTTTATAGCGGGATTTTCTAAGATAGCATTGCCTTTGACTGCTTTAACACAAAAGAATGTGACCCCCCCATGGAACGAAGCATGTGATCGCAGTTTCCTAGAGTTAAAAGACGAAATTAACATCAACACCAGTCCTTGCTATTCCAGAAGGACCAGGAGGTTTTGTGGTATACAGTGATGCTTCGAAACAAGGTTTAGGAGCAGTTTTAATGTAGCATGGGAAGGTGATTGCTTATGCCTCAAGACAATTGAAAGAATATGAAAAGAACTATCCCACACATGACTTAGAACTGGCAACAGTGGTATCTGCGTTGAAATTTACACGGACCACAAGAGTTTGAAATATTTATTCACGCAAAAAGAACTGAATATGAGACAACGACTTTGGTTGGAATTGGTGAAGGATTATGATTGTGTTATTAATTATCATCTAGGTAAAGCCAATGTTGTTGCAGATGTGTTAAGTCGAAAGTTCAGTTCTATTGCTGCAATACAAGTACAAGAACAAATCTTATGGGATTTACAGAATTTGAAGATTCATATTATTCCAAAGGGAGCTGCAATCCACTTATTATCCCTCATAGTTCGACCAAAACTTGTAGACATGATTAAGCTCGAACAAAGTGCAGACAATGAAATACAGCAATTGAGACAACGAGATGAGGATAAAGGACATTCTAACTTTGAATTGAATGGGGAAGGAATATGGGCATGCTAGTCGCTATTCAATCCATCCAGGAGGCACCAAAATGTATAAATATTTGAAACCATTATTTTGGTGGCCATGTATGAAAAAGGACATTGCTCAATTTGTTGCACAATGTCTAACTTGTCAACAGGTCAAGACTGAACATCAAAGACCAGCATGACTCTTGAAACCATTGCCTATTCCTGAATGGAAATGGGAACACATTACAATGGATTTCATCCTTGGTTTGCAAAGAACATAAATGAGATTCAATGCTATATGGGTTATTGTGGATCGACTTACGAAATCAGCTCACTTCCTTCCGGTGAATCAATATGCTGAAGAATACATCAAAGAGATAGTGAGACTTCATTGTATTCCAGTGTCCATTGTATCTGATAGAGATCCAAAATTAACGTCTGCATTTTGGAAGAGTTTACATCATGCTATGGGAACTCGATTGGCATTTAGTACAGTATCCCACCCTCAAACTCATGGACAATAAGAACGGGTGAATCAGATCTTAGAAGATATGTTGAGGGCCTGTACTATTGACTTCTCAGGTAGTTGGGACAGTAAACTACCATTGGATGAGTTTACATATAACAATAGCTATCAGTCAAGTATTGGAATGGCGCCATATACTGCATTATATGGTAGAAAATGTCACTCTCCGGTACATTGGGATGAAGTAGGAGAAAGAAAATTATTAGGCCCTGAATTGGTACAATAGACAGCCCAATTAGTAACCAAGATCAGAGAAAGAATGCATACTGCCCAGAGCCGACAGAAAAGCTATGCTGATGTGCGACGTCGTCAATTGGAATTTCAGGTTGGTGACCATGTATCTGTAAAGATATCACCATTGAAGGGCATTTTGCGTTTTGGTAAGAAGGGAAAATTGAGTCCAAGATATATCGGTCCATTTGAAATCTTGGAAAGAATAGGAGACAGGGCCTACCGAGTTGTTTTACCACCGAACTTATCAAATGTTCATAATGTTTTTCACGTTTCCTTGCTACAAAAGTATTTGCCAATCCTTCTCACGTTCTTCATCATGAACCATTGGAGCTTGCATTAAATCTCTCGTATGAAGAACGACCGGTCCAAATCCTCGATAGGAAATCAAAAGTGCTACGAGGCAAGGAAATACCCTCGGTAAAACTATTATGGCGCAATCAAGCAATTGAAGAAGAAACTTGGGAGCGAGAAGACGAGATCCATCAGAGTTATCCTGAACTATATGGTACGTCAAATTTCGAGGACGAAATTCTTTGAAGGAGGGGAGAATTGTAATGCCCGGTTACTCGTACAAATGATAATAATACGTTTATGTCGTTTATTATGTAGTTATTTGCCTCATTATGTTTTACATGTTGATTGAGGTGTCAATATTGAGATTGAACATGATTTTTATATTGTACATTGTGTATTGAGGATGAATAAGTGTTAAAATAGTGATAGTAAGATGTGTAGGTAGAAGTAGGGTAAGGAAGTTTATAGAAAATGAGATGAAATTGTGGTAGTTTTTATGAGTTTTAGCATAATGATTTTGAATATTGATCCAAATTGTGTTAGGCGATAACCATTAGAAATCTAAGATATAATGCTACCACTTTCATGTTTTGAGTTTTGTTCAAATCATTAGGGAATACGAGCCAAAAGTGGCCCGAAGTGTGTCATGTGTATCGTTGTTCCTGCACTGACACATGTTGGGAGCATGAGCATAAATTTTTACTCAGACCTTCAAATGACATGAGTCTCGTTGGAGATGTAAGAAAACACATAGGGCTACAACTTTTATGTTGACCACTTTTGCTAATTCGGAAGTTAAAAATGAATTTTTGGCAGAATGTGGCGCGCATATGCGCCAGAACTTGCGCATATGCGCCGGGTGGGCAGAACGGGCCGCGCATATGCGCCCAGAAAGTCGTGCATATGCGCCCAGCACTGTATAAAAAGATAAGGATCGACTTTCTAGCCATTCCATCCATTCTTACCTTCATTTACAGCAAGAAGACGAAGCAAAACAAGATTTTTTCCTACCAAAAGCTTCCTTCTTCATTCCTTTCATCATTTTTAAGTTAGAATTAAGTTCTCCATCACAAGAACTTCCTAAGGGTGTAAGTTTTCTTCTCCTTTAGTTGTTCTACATGTATAGGGGTAACTTTTACCTTGTATAGAAATAGTAACTGAACTATTGGTTTATTGAAGCATAGGACTGATAAACATCCTCTCAAACTAGTATTCATACACTTGGACAGTAAGTTGGATTGTTATTGAAGTAATACATGAGTAATATTATGATTTCAAATGCTTCTCATTGATTATTGATATATGTACATTGTTAGTATGTTTATTGATGAAAACATAGCACCATATTCAATTGTTATGTATTAAATATGAAAGGAACTCATGAATATTGAAGATGGGTGCTATGTCATGAACATGAACATGAATATGAAAAGAAAAGGACTGATTTTTACATGATATAGAGCTTGTTGACATCATGGGTGGTTTTAAGTCCACCAAACCTATTGGTCAATATATGTTCATGGGACGTGGGGTTGCCAAAGGTTGCTCCCTGACGTCCAACACAGTAGTAGCTATATAATAAAGCAAGCACGGTAGTACAGGTTAACTAATGAGGCTCAAACACAAAAATGAACATGAATATATGCTATGATATGACATGGTTTAAAGATTCATTGTTGTCACGACTTGATATGTATGTTCTTTCGACTCATATTGATACGTACAAGTGACAACTTATTGAGTTTTATAAACTGACGTAGCTCATGTATTACAGGATCAGGTAGTGAAGACACGTAGGATGCCGGTTCGCCAATGGATGCTTGTCACGTGCCTTACCTCGACAAGGAACATACATATCTTATTGTATAGCTTCCGCATATGTATTGTAATAAATTTTATGTCAGGGTTTGAAACAAGTTCCATGTTATGTATGATGATACAAAGTATGTTTGTATATGAGAATATGTTTATAAGTGTGTATAAATAGTATTGCTTGAGTTTTTGGTGTATACAAAATATAGGGACATCATGCTAAAATTTTTATAAACGGTCAAAGTGATGCCGCTTGTTTGATTTGCTTCATACTATAGTTATATCATTCAAACCTTATTTTGATTATGGTAATTATGCTAAGTATAGATTAAGGGTGTGACATTATCCCTCTGAATTGGTGACCTACACTTCCTCCCGTAAAGAGCCTCGTAGGGAGCCATACGTATAGACGACTGATAGCTGTTGTTATACGTAAACTTCACCAGCAACAGCTTCGGCTCCCAACTACCCTGGAAGTCGATCACACAAGCCCGTAGCAAGTCCTCCAAAATCTAGATCACCCTCTCCGATTGGACGTCAGTCTGCAGATGAAAGGTCGTACTAAACAACAGCTTGGTCCCCATGGAAGAATGAAGACTCTTCCAGAACGATGAAGTAAAACGCGGATCTCTGTCGCATACAATAGACATTGGAATCCAATGTAGTCTGACTATCTCTTGAATATACAACTCGGCATACTGTGACATAGAGTTTGTCGTCTTCACTGGCAGGAAATGCGCTAATTTAGTCAGATGATCCACGATCACCCAAATAGCAATGTAGCCCTTCACTATTCTCGGCAAACCGACCACAAAGTCCATCGTGATATTCTACCACTTCTAATCGGGTATAGGGAGCTACCTCATAAACCCCGCTGGTATTTGATGCTCTGCTTTCACTTGCTGACAAGTGAGGCATTCCGACACATACATCATAATGTATCTTTGCATACCCGACCACCAGTAAAGTAACTGTAGGTCTTTATACATCGTTGTACTCTCAGGGTGGATAGAGTACGGTGAAGCATGTGCCTTAGTCATAATCTTCACTCTCAACGAATCATTACTAGCCACCCATAAACGGCCTCTATATCAAACAATGTTGTCCTCCACCGAATACAATGTGCTGCCCTTCGATTTGTCTCGCGTCTCCAACTTCTGCAACTGCTCATCAGTAGACTGCTTAGTACGTATGCGGTCTCTTAGAGTGGACTGCACCTTCAAAGTAGATAATCTTGGAGCATGGCCACTTGCATAAATCTCAAGGTCGAACATCTGAATCTCTGTCTAGAGAGATTTTCGTACTGCTAGATGGCCTAATACTATTGTCTTCCTGCTCAATGCATTGGCAATCACATTAGCTTTCCGCGGGTGGTAGCTAATGTTACAATCATTGTTCTTGAACAACTCCAACCATCGTCTTTACCTTATGTTCAGCTCATTCTGAGTAAAGAATACCTCAGACTCTTGTGATCGGTGATAATATTGCATTTCTCACCGTACAAGTAATGTATCTATATCTTCAATGCAAAAACAACTGTAGCTAATTCAAATTCGTGCATTAGATAGTTCTTCTCATGAATCTTAAGCTGTCTGGACGCATACCCGATCACCCTATAATTCTGCATCAGTACAGTGCCCAAACAGAGCTTCGAAGCATCCATGTATAGCACATAATCCCCTTGCCAGGACGACATCACTAGAACTTGTACTGCAGTAAGTGTTTGCTTCAACTTCTCAAAATTGTTTTGACACTCAGCAATCCACACAAACATGACATTTTTCTTGGTCGAAGTTGTCAAAGGCACTGCAATAGACGAAAAACCTTTGATAAACTTGCAATAATAACAAGCCAGGCCTAAGAAACTGTTAATCTCAGATATATTCCTAGGCACTGACCTCCACTTCACAGCTTCGACCTTAGAAAGTTCGACCTCTACTCGATCTATCGAAATAAAGTTGTAACGTCTACTACTTAAAATACTGCTACAAATTTTTTTATTATTTTTTTTGAAAGCTAAATCTCGAAAATGTATTTTGAAGGATCGTTTGCTGGGCACCTTGAAGGGCTTCAAACAAAATAATCTCCAATGAGCTGCAATAGCTCGTATTCTAAGAATGTTAATATCGATGAATTAAATCGAGTTTTGTTTAAAATCAAGCGGAAGAAACTCGAAGTAATCCTTCGTTAAAAAAACTGTTAATATTAGAAAACATTTTAACTTATGTAAACTGAATAACTGAAAAGCAAGTGATCAGTTGTCGCATATATCAGTTCATTTATAGTAAGAATTGAACTAACGGATGCTCTAAAAAACAACAGTTAATCAGTTAAGTACACAAGATATGTTTATAGATATTCGAAGACTTCAACTGCTCATATGTCACCCCTTCTATCACCTCGCGTAGGATCCACTAGAAGACTTTGATTTATACAATTACTTGTATAAACCCACCTAGCTTAAGACTTACACTACTGCCTAACTGAACTCCTAGTCTAGACTGAAGGCAGTACCTTACAGCCAACAATTATTTAACTTCTATGTGTCAAAGACTACATACACAAGTTTAACATCTTTGGGCAAGACTGTATTTGAGTGGTGGTGTGTTCGTGTGTGAGAACTGAACAATGAATACAACAAGAGGTGTTCTCATACACTGAGGGAAGTGAGCTTCTAAACTAAGATGATAATACGATGAAGTATCCCTCTGGGCAAATTGCTTCTTGAAAACTGATATACAATATGCGTTTCCTTTTCTTTTTACCACATTCTCTCCAGTTCTATATATTTTCGTCTCCACTGATCTTCTCTTTATATAGGCGGAAAACTGATCGTACAGTGAGACTCAATTATTATACCCGTTGCATCTTGAATTTGATCATTGGACTTTGTGTGTCGACTTTTCGACTGCCTTCTGGAACTTATGTCTTTAATGCTCTGATGCCATGTTCATTATTTTCCATTGACTGGAGAATTGATTTGTACCTTTGTGCATAGATGGAATTCACTTGAATGAGTTTGTCTTGTTCTTAAACTGAAAGATTCTAACTGATGCTTCGAACTAGTCAACTGAACTTATCTTCAGTTGGGCTGGCGAAATCAGTTGACTCGTCAGTTAAACTGATTTCGCTTTTGTTCAGTTGAACTGATCAGCTAGGCTCTTCATCAATTGAACACTACTTCGGCTGGCCAGTTTTCTGAGGTTCTCCTACTGAACCACCTATCAGCTGAACTGCTCATTTGACATATCAGTTTGTCTGATTCAGTTTGTGCGATGAGTTGGGTCTTCAGTTTGTGATTTAGACAACTCGTAAGTGATCCTAGCTTCTGCACACTAAGGTAAATCATTAGTAACAAAATAACAAGTTTTGTTAACATCAAAATCAAGATTGCAAAATTGTTGAAAAGTTCCAACACATATTTAAATGCATTCATACAATAACTGCTGAAAAACATATATTTTAAAATAAGAGGATTCATGAAACATCTACTAATTAAAATTCTACTAATTTTTTTTAAAAAAAACTTATTTTCGAACTCTTAAAATTGTGCATGCAAGCGAAACTGCTAAAAATATGCTTTTTGAAAAATGATTGTAATTAAATAATAACTAAAAATACTGCAGTTTAAAACTTGCCAACTCGGCCAACAAATAGAATGTAGAAATAAATCAGTAAAAACCCTAGTAATCATCAACGTGTCAAAACCAATGTAAAAATATTCATGTCCTCCCTAAACTCATAAAAACGTGATGTGCGGAAGATATGATCATCGGGTTATGTGCGCACATCTAGTCCCGCCTAATCAGAATTCGGCACCTCCAGTCTCCTCAATAATATGCTCACCTGCATCAAACACGCCTAGTGAGTCTAAATACTCAACACACCTGTACCGATAATAGCAAATACATATACGTAACAAGCAACAGTGAAAAGTGCTGCAATAAAATACGATTCATGATCTTAAAAGCGTAGACGTAAACATATCGTAAAAGCATGCGTGACAAAACAACTCATCTTATCATCATATACTTATACATTTTCTTTAATTGAATTCAGTTCATTAGTTGTGACTTTTGTATCAGCTCTAATCATATTAGCTCTATCGTATCAGCTCTATTCGATGGATCAATCTAAGTATAATCGTGGTAACCGATGGCTGTCGGACATCAGCGACAATATTACCCATTCACTGTGCCTAGGCCTCATCATCATTGTATACATATATCATTAGTCACAACCAATTCTCATCTTTCAAAAACATCATCACTTTCATCACTTTAACAAAATCATGCATATACGTAATTTCTCTTTAAAATCAAGCATGCAACATATTCTTCGTAATTTCATAAAAATCATATATGCGATACATAACATTCAAAACATGATAATTTTTTGCTGAGGGCGCTGCCAGGACTAAAATCTCGACTCAGGTACAAAATGACCATTTTTCCCCTAGAAACCCAAAATGACCGTTTTATCCCTGGACCTCAACATTTCGACCCGAAGCTTACCAAACTCCTTGAAACACCTCAAAACATAATTAAAAGTATTTCTTAGACATAAACTCGAGCCCGATTCAAAACTTAATAGATTCGTTTTAAAACTCCCAGTTTTAACCCGAATCAATCCGAAACATAATCAAATTGATCCCAACTCAATTCATGACTTAACTCTACTAGACCAGCCCCTAAACCAACAATTCTAAACCCTGTAAGACACCCAAACCCTTGCTGAAAGTTGCTAGAAAAATCTGCAAGTTACCACTCGAAGACACACCACCTTCCATATTTTTGATCCTAGCCTACCCTCAATGGGACCAGCCATGCACCAGCCCCTATTAGCCCACCTTAGGACCCTACTGGACCTACTTTACTCATGGACACAGCCCCATGCAAGCCCCACGATGCACATGCTCGCTATTTCCCGAAACCACATCACCCGAGCCTCATCTCCCTACACGCGATCGGCTGGCTTTGGGACTGGTTCCAGCAGGGGTCAGACCTTTCGAGGCCCTATCCCAAACCCACCAAGGTCTGGTCCATGGCTTGGATCAGTCCTTGCATCGCTGGCTCAGCCCTTTCCACGCTATCTCCACAAAACCGCACCACTCCTTGACAACACCTCTCGGCCTACGTCATACACCACCGAGCCTCGACTCCAGCTCCTAAATCCTTTAACCCTTGACATGCTCAGCACCCTAGGACGCAGACCAACAGCCCTCGTACACAACAAATCAAGAAAAGCGTGAGTTGCGAGCATGAACATGGATTATGATCAAACTGAATGCATGAATGCAAAAATCGTGCAAGGCCGTTCACTATATTTATATAACATAAAAAGTAGCACATAAATATGGCGTGAATGATGGAAAAGAAAATACAAAGCGTGCCTTGATGATTCTAACCTCACAAACTCAAAGAACGCGTGTCGAGGAAGCACCGAAGGAGCGGGGAGGGAACTTTCTTGAGAAAATAAGGAGGAATTTCGATGGTGCCTGGTAGCTGCTGCAAAACTGAGAGGGAGAGGCTGTTGATGGGGAATGAGGGGCGGCCACTATGAGGGAATAAGGTTAGGGTTTTCTAGGGTAGGTTTTAAATAGATAATACATACACTAATGGGCTTAATCAAAATTTTAAATGATTAAAAGGGATTTTGAGCCTATTAAGCTTTAAGGCAAACCCAACAAGCCCCAAAATGCTCCCGAAAAATATTTCATTTAAGTACGTTTTTGAAAATATTGTTCGAACCCTCAAAAGTTCTCTAAATCGTTAAAATTTACGTACCGGTTAAAAATATAGCCCAGCGGGTAAAATTATCCAGCCAAGGCCCATTTTCAAAAATCATACTTAAAATACCTCCTATAAAATAATTAAAAATAATTTTCTTGAATATCCTCGGTCTCCGTTCCTCGATGGAGCGCGAAATGCAATTTAAACCTTAATGCATGAAACTTTAAAAAAATCGCGAAAAAATAGTAACCATGCAATAATTATGCATTAAATGCATAGAATCATTAAACACATAATTTAAAATAAAATCCTACATTGCATGCATTCAGGTTACGTCGTTTAAATTTCCTGGACCTTACAATTCCACTACTGTTAAAAATACTTTAGTTAAAAATATGCCGAAAATCCTGTCGAACCAACAACATGTAAAAAGAATAGTGTATAAAAATATCCATGGTTCCTCCTAATTCATAAACGTAATGTGCGGAAAAATATATTCCTCGGGTTAACGTGTGCATATCTAGCCCCGCCTACTCAGTCTTCGGTGCCTCCTGTCTCCTCATCAATATGCTCACATGCATTATTCGCACCTAGTGAGTCTAAAGACAACATACCAAAATCGTTATAACAAGTACATATACATAACATGCAACTGTGAAAGTACTGTACTTAAAATAAACTTCATGATCTTAAAAGCGTGAAATTAAACATATCGTGTCAAAGCATGTATCCAAAACATGTCTCAACATATCTGCATATACGAATTCCTTTTCTTTATTTGAATTCCGTTCATTAGTTGTGACTTTCGTATCATTGTTTTAGTCGATGGATCCATCTACGTATAACCGCGGTACTCGGCGGTGGGGACATCAGCAACAGTGTTACCCATCCACTGAGCCTTGTCCTTACATGTCATCGTATTATCGTATGATCGTATTAGTCACAACCAACTCCCTTCCTTCAAAACATGTCATCATATTCATCACTTATAAAAAAAATCATGCATACACGTAAATTTTTCTTAAAATCAAGCATGCAACGTATTTTCCATATTTCAAAAATGGTTATGTTCATGATATCATATAATTGAAAAACGAGTAAATCTTGTAATCAGGGCTCTGTCAGGACTGCTAACTCGACACGGATGCAAAATAACAATTTTGCCCTTGGAAACCCTAATTCACCATATTGCTCCTCGACCTCAAAATTTTGGCTCGAAGTCCACCAAACTCTTCAAAACACCTCAAATCATATTTACAAACGTTTCATAGGAATAAAATTGAGCTCGTTTCATAACTTATACGATTCGTTTTAAAACTTGAACCGCGGTCCCGGATTTGACCCGAATCAATCCGAAACTTAACCAAACATTTTGAAATTTTAACCACGACTTATTCCCACCCAACCAACCCCAAAACTAGCCAATTAAAACAATTTGAACCCCTTAAAACCCACTGCCACATGGTGGAATTTTCTGCACGCAACCGTCGAAAACTCTAGAGCACCTATCCTCCCAAATCTCGACCCTAGTCAAAACCGAAAAGGTCCAGACCCTAGCCAACCTAACCCTAGCCCTTAGCCCCATTCAAGCTATTGAGCGCGACCACCCGAGAGCCATTGAAACAAGCCCAACGGAAATACCCTTCAACTTAACTCCCTCGACCGCCCCCATGACCACGAACAGCAGCGTTCGAGCCATCCTAGGTCACGACTCAGACCCACCAGGGTTTGTCCATGACTTGGAATAGCCCTTGCTTCACCGGCTCACTCATTTTTTCCGACCTGACCACAACTGAGCCATTCGACCAAGACGTGTGACCGGCCCTTACAAAACGCGACTACCTCGAGACTTCAGCACTTAGACACCTCAGCCCTTGACTTTTTCAGCCCCCTAGCATCATAAATCAGCAGCCCCTTACACGACAACGAAGAAAACGTGAGTTACATATCAAACAATGCATATTTTATGTCAAAACTATGCAAAAATGACACCGCATAATAGATCAAAGATTCCTCATGCATAAACACACAAACAAGCATATTATGATGTGAATAAAGAGAGAAACGAGATTTTTGGCGGGCCTTTGCGTTTTTACGCTTGAAAACTTTGATACCAACGTGTAGAACTTGCACTGGAAAGACGGGGAAGGATTTCTTTGAAAACTAGGAGGATTTCGGCAGTTTGCTGATGAAGACCATTCGAAAAAGTGAAACAGCAAGGGGAGGGGTGGCCGAGAGCTTGGGGAATAGGGTTAGGGTTTAGTTGTGTAGTGATAAATCCATATATTAAATGCTAATGGGCCATTAATAAAAAAAAAGGGGGTTAAAAAAATTTTAAGCCTATTAAGCAATAAAGTAGACTTGTCAAGCCTAATAACACTCTCGAAAAATATTTATTTTAATACATTTTTGAAAATATTGCTCGAATCCTCAAAAAGTTCTCCGACTCGCTAAACTTTGCGTACCGGTTAAAAATATGACCCAACGAGTAAAAATACCAAACCAAGGCTCATTTTCGAAAATCACATTTAATTACACCATATATTATATAATTAAAAATAATTATTTAATAAAATTATTTTTCCAAAATATCTCAGTCTCCGTTCCTCGTTCGAGTGCGAATACAACTGAAAGCCCTAATGCATGAAACTTTAATAAACCATGAAATGAAACACATGCC
This sequence comes from Primulina huaijiensis, assembly GCF_012295235.1. Taxonomy (NCBI): domain Eukaryota; kingdom Viridiplantae; phylum Streptophyta; class Magnoliopsida; order Lamiales; family Gesneriaceae; genus Primulina; species Primulina huaijiensis. The sequence goes on from NC_133313.1 coordinate 7,891,203, forward strand.
ATGCAATAATCGTACAATAAAATAATTAAACACATATTTTAGTAAAACCCTAGATTGCATGCAGTCAGGTTACGTAGTCAGAAATTTTCTAGACCTTACAATTCCTCCCTTCTTATAAAGAATTTCGTCCTCGAAATTTAAAAATGTGACGAATAACTCCAGGTAGCAACTCGTCATCTCGGTCTCAATCTCCCAAGTAGCCTCTTTCTCGGAAATATTCTGCCACTTGACCTTGACCATGTGGATCACCTTGTTCCGGAGTCTTAAATCTTGCCTATCCAATATCTTAGTCGGTCTTTTCACAAAAGATAGGTTCGACGTCAGCTGCAGTGGCTCATAGTTCAGCACATGCGAAGGGTTCGACGTATACTTCCGTAGCATAGAGAAATAGAACACATTATGAACTCCCGCCAGATTCGGCGGTAATGTGGCTGTAAGCTAGTGTCCCCACTCTCTCTAGGATCTCAAATGGTCCTATGAATATAGGACTGAGCTTGCCCTTTTTTCCAAATCTCATCACACCCATCATCGGTGCGAATTTCACAAATACATGATCCCATAATACAAACTCAAGATCCCTGCGCCTCTGATCTGCATAACTTTTCTATCGGCTCTGAGCGGTTTTCATCCTGTCCCAAATCTTGACCATTAACTCTGCAGTATGACTGACAATATCTGGCACTAACTCTGATGTTTCCCCTACCTTATAACGATAAACTGGTGACCTACACTTCCTCCAGTACAATGCCTCATATGCATCCATACCAATAGATGTCTGATAACTGTTGTTGTACGTGAACTCCACAAGAGGTAACTTCGACTCCCAGCTGCCCTGGAAGTTGATCATGCAAGCTCTGAGTAGGCCTTCCAATATCTGAATCACCCTCTCAGACTGGCCGTCGGTCTGCGGGAGGAAAGCTGTACTGAACAGCAACTTCGTACCCAATTCCTGATGCAGACTCTTCTAGAATGCAGACGTAAACCTTGGATCCCTGTCTGACACTATGGACACTAGAATCCCATGCAGTCTAATTATCTATCTGATATACAGCTCTGCGTACTAAGTCAAGGTGAAAGTCTTCTTGATCGGTAGAAGTGTGCAGAATTAGTGAGCTGATCAACTATCATCCAAATGGCATTATACCCTCCAGCTGTCTTCGATAGCCCTGTCACAAAGTCCATGGTAATGTTCTCCCATTTCCACTTGGGAATAGGGAGTGCCTCAGCTTCCCTGCAAGTCTCTGATGCTCTGCCTTGACCTGCTGACAAGTCAAAAACCTTCGATAGCATAATATCTCGCTTCATGCCCAACCACAAATAAAGAGTCTGTAGATCCTTATACATCTTTGTACTCCTTGGATGGATGGAGTACGGGGTGCTGTGGGCCTCAATCATCATATATTCTCTCAGGGAATCACTGCTAGGAACCCACAGTCGGTCACGATATCTGATTATGCCGTCCTAAACTGTATACAATCTCAGGACCTTAGACTCATCCCTCTGTCTCCACTTTTGTAACTGCTCGTCAGAAGTATGCTCTGCTCGGATCCTGTCCATCAGTGTCGCCTACTCTGTCAGGGTAGAAAGACTAGAGGCATAGCCCCTGGCATAAACTACAAGCTCAAACCTCTGAATCTCTACCTGCAATGGTCTCTGTACCGACAACTGAGCGATCACTGCATTCTTCCAGCTCAGGGCATCTGTCACCACATTTGCCTTACCTGGATGATAGCTAATGTCACAGTCATAATCCTTCACTAGCTCTAGCCTCCTCCGTTGTCTCATGTTCAGCTCTTTTTTTATGAAGAATTACTTCAGGCTCTTGTGATCAGTGAAAATCCTGCACTTCTCCCCATACAGATACTACCTACATATCTTCAGGGCGAATACTACTTCTGCTAACTCGAGGTCATGAGTCGGATAATTCTTCTCATGGACCTTTAACTGTCTGGACACGTAGGCTATTACTCTTTCATGCTGCATCAGAACCGCGCCCAAGCAGAGCTTCGAAGAATTTGTATAAAGCACAAACTCTCCTTTCCCTGATGGCATAGCTAGAACTAGCGTTGAAGTCAATGCCTGCTTCAGCTTGTCAAAACTCTTCTAGCACTCTGATCCCCAGATGAATTTGGCATTCTTCTTTGTCAAGGCATTCATAGGCACCCCAATAGAAGAGAAGCCCTAAATAAACTTCCTGTAATACCCAGCCAAACCCAAAAAACTACGGATCTCTATCACTCTCTTGGGCACTAGCCAGTCTCTGATTGCCTCAATTGTGCTGGGATCAACCTATACTCCATCACGGGATATGATGTGGCCCATGAATGCCACTCTGCCTAGCCAGAACTTGCATTTACTGAACTTGGCATACAACCGTCTGTCCTATAGGGTCTACAGTACGGTCCTCAGATGATGATTGTGCTCCTCTCTGCTCTTCGAATAAATCAGGATGTCGTCTATAAAAACTATGACGAACTGATCCAAATATGGCTGAAATATGCGATTCATGAAATCCATGAACATCGCTGGCGCGTTCGTCAGTCCAAAGGGCAAAACCAAAAACTCATAGTGCCCATAACGCATCGTGAAAGCCGTCTTATGCACGACAGACTCTCTCACCTTCAACTCGTGGTATCCTGATCGGAAATCTATCCTCAAGAATATTGATGCTCCCTAAAGCTGATCAAATAGATATTCAATTCTAGGCAGAGGATACTTATTCTTAACTCTGACCCAGTTCAGCTCCCTGTAGTCAATGCAAAGCCGCATGCTGCCGTCCTTCTTCATAAAAAATAGTACCAGTGCGCCCCTTGGAGAAAAGCTTGGGCGAATGAAACCCTTATCTAAAAAGTCATGTATCTGATCCATTAGCTCTTTCATCTCCGCAGGTGCTAGACGATAGGGTGCCTTAGAGATCGGCACTGTATCTGGAATCAGCTCGATAGAAAAATCAACCTCCCTGTCTTGTGGAATGCCGGAAACATCATCCGAGAAGAAGCTGGTAAAATCCCTGACCACCTCGACGTCCTCTAGCCTCTGGCTGACTGCCTCGATCACTGTCACAATACTCGCCAAAAATGCCTAGAATCCTCTTCCATTGAGCTTTCTCGCACAGATGCAAGAAATGATGTGCGGCATTTGCTGGTGTCTGGCTGCCTCAAAAATAAATGGCTTCCTGCTGGACGGTCGGACCGATACTGACCTCTGTCGAAAATCTAGCAGCTCATTTCAAAGAAAGTCAGTCCATACCCAATATAATATCGAACTCCGGTAACGGTAGCACAATCAGGTCTGTTTGCACAACATTTTTCTACAACCGAAGTTCCAATCTCTTCACTATCTGCAAGGTAAACATCTGATCTCTGGACGGAATCGAAACTCTGAATCCCAAATCCATAGCCTATGGCATGATTCATAGCCACTTTACAAATGACTCGGACATAAACGAATGTGTAGCTTCGGAATCTAGCAATGCATACGTGGCTACACCTGAAATGTATATCCTCCCTGAGACAAAATATACCATCAAATCTGATCGTGTTGAAACTTAAGAAATTTTCTATCATTAATTAACCCAAAATCATCAAAAATCACTGATTTACTCATAGAGCCCGTCAAAAATTTGAAATTTACTTCCAAGAATTTCGGACATTGCAAGTTGACCCATAAAGTTTCTGATTTCTTACCATTTGGCCTTTCGATTTTCGAAAATTGCATCTTATTCCCCATAAAATTTTGAATTTAACCAATTTGAAACTCAAAATTCTCGAACATTACGAATTTGGTCCCAAAATTTTTTAAAATGCGAAAACAGCCCCTAAATTTCTATTTTTGCAATTAGGTCCCTGTAATTTCGGCTAATAGAAATTCAGCCCTTGATACTCTTTATCAATTCGATTCAATTCTTAAGTCCAATTATTTATAACATGCAACCTAATTTATTCAAGGTTCTCAAATCCCAAAAAATAGTCCCACAACCAACAATAATAATCCATGCAATCGAGGTGGTAAATAAAAATTTTAATTACCGGTGATCAGAGTAGAGTTTAGCTCAGCCTCTGCCTCCTCTGCATGAATCATATAGGCCCTGCCATTCGTGGCGCCCTTGTTCCTAGGGCAACCAGCTGTTTATGGCCTTCTTCTTTACATATAAAGCACTTGAAGATCCCCCACATACACCTGCCCTGGTGTAATTTGTTGCACTGCTTGCACGGATGTCCTTCCTCCGGCTTAGGAGCCCAAGGTGCCTGTGGTGGCCGCTGCTGTTCGGGCTTCTTGAACAGAACCTAGGGCCTCTGCTGACCCTGATACCTTGGTGGCCCAGTGACCTGCTTCTTCTGTGGCTGCGAGCTTTGCTGGGCCTGATGCCTCTTTCGCTGCTTCTCCATATCAGTGTCCCTCAGGGCCTTCTCCGCATGAAAAGCACAAGCAGTGGCCTCATCATATCTCGCCGATCTCATCAGCATAACATCCCAGCGCAAGGTGGGTTTGAGGCCATCCATGAAATGTCTCAGATTCTGAGTGGCATCCCTCGCAATAAGGGGCACAAAGTGACAGCCCCTGTCGAATTTATTGATAAACTCTGCCACAGACGAGTCCCCCTGTCGAAGACCCATGAACTCTCTCGTCAGGCGGCCCCTAACATCCACTGGAAAATATTTGTTGTAGAAGATATCTTTAAACTGACTCCAAGTAAGGGTAGCCAAGTCCAGCTCGTGAGCAGCTCCCTCCCACCATAGGGATGCATCATCAATCAGCATGTAAGTGGCCCACCTGACCTGGACGCCATCACTCATCTCCAATTACTAAAAGTGTAGCTCCAATGACCGTATCCAACCCTCCGCTACAAAAGGGTAAGTAGTACCATCGAACTCCTTTGGGTTGATCCATCTAAACTACTCATGGATGTCAGTCTGGGGTCTTGGAGCCTACTGTGTCTGCTCCATCAATCTAGCAATAACCTCAAGGACTCGGGTAGTTGCGTCTCCTGACAGTGGTGGTGGTCGTGGTGGTGGGAGGTCTCTACCGCCTCCGGAAGTATCATTCTTCCTGTCAGTTCTAGGGACGCGTCTGGGAGGCATAGTATCTGAATATAGTCCAAATTCTAAATGTAACCCATCATGAAATTTAATCTAGTTTTTAAGACATTTAATCTTTAAATCATGCAAACAGCTAAACATGTACTGTAAATCACTGGAGAAAAAAAAACATGTATCATGTAAACGTGCATGTGATTTCATTAAACCATTCAAAACATTTAAAAATATGCAAACTTACAGACTTGAGGCTTGAAGACTGAGCTGCAGAAGCTGGTGGTGGCACAACCCTATACCGGACCCTTGCTCTGATACCAACCGTAACGTCTACTACTTAAAATACTGCTAGAAATTTTTATTTTTTTTTGGAAAGTTAAATCTCAAAAATGTATTTAAATGCGTTCATGAAATAACTGTTGAAAAACACACATTTTAAAATAAAAAGATTCCAATACTTGTAAAAAACCTGCAGTTAAAAATATGCAAAAAATCGAACCAACATGTAAAAAGAACAGTGTATAAAAATATACAAGGTTCCTCCTAATTAAAAAATGTAATGTGCGGAAAAATATAGTCCTCGGGTTAGTGTGCGCACATCCAGCCCCGCCTACTCTGTCTACGGCGCCTCCAGTCTCGTTATCAATATGCTCACCTGCATCATTCACACCTAGTGAGCCTAAAGACTCAACACAACAAATCGTTATAATAAGTACATATACATAACATCCAACAATGAAAAATACTTTACATAAAATAAACTTCGTGATTTAAAAAGCGTGAACTTAAACATATCGTGTCAAAGCATAACGTGTCCAAGACATGTCTCAACATATCAGCATATACGTATTCATTTTTTTTATTCGAATTTCATTCATTAGTTGTGACATTCGTATCATCATATAAGTCGATGGATCCATCTACATACAACCGCGGTGCCCGACGGCAGGACATTAGCGACAGTATTACCCATCTACTCAGCTTTGGCCTTACATGGCATCGAATCATCGCATTAATCACAACCAACTCCCTTCCTTCAAAACATGTCATCATATTCATCACTTAAAAAAAATCATGCATATACGTAAATTTTTTTTAAAATCAAGCATGCAACGTATTTTCCATATTAACAAAAAAGTCATATTCATGATACCATATACTTTAAAAACGTGTAAATTTTGTGATCAGAGAGCTGCCATAACTGCTAAATCGACCATGGTGCAAAATGACCGTTTTGCCTCTGTAAACCCTAATTGACCATATTGCCCTTGCACCTCAAAATTTCGACCCGAAGTACACAAAACTCCTTAAAGCACCTCAAAACATATTCACAATCGTTTCCTAGGCGTAAACTCGAGCCCGTTTCATAACTTATACGATTCATTTTAAAACTTGGACCAGGGTCCCCGTTTTAACCTGAATAAACCCGAAACTTAACCAAAATTTCCCAAATTTTTTACACCACTTATTCACACCCTACCAACATCTAAAATACCCAATTCCAACCATTGTGAACCCCTTAAAACCCACCACCACATGCTGGAATTTTCTGCACCCAAGCACCGAAAACCATAGAGCACCTTTCTTCCCAAATCTCGACCCTAGCCCAAACCGACGAGGACCAGACCCTAGCCAACACTTCCTAGCCCACCTCTGGACCCTCTTGGACCAACCTAACCCTAGACCTCAGCCCCATGCATGCTGTTAAGCGCGACCACATGAAAGCCATCAAAACAAGCCCAACTGAAACACCCCTCAACTAAACTCCCTCGACCATCCCCATGACCACAACCAACAGCGTTCGAGCCATCCTAGGCCATGACTTAGACCCACCAGGGTCTAGTCCAAGGCTTGGAACAGCCCTTGCACCGTTGGCTCACTCATTTCTTCCGACCTAACCACAACTGAGCCATTCGACCAAGACGTGCGACAGGCCCTTACAATACGCGACTACCTCAGGACTCCAGCACTTAGACACCTTAGTCCTCAACATTTTTGGCCCCCTAGCATCATAAATCTGCAACGCCTTACACGAAAACAAAGAAAAACGTTAGTTACATATCAAACAATGCATATTTCATGTCAAAACTATGCAAAAACGAGACGCAAAACAGATCAAAGAATTCTTCAGGCATAAACACACAAACTAGCGTATTATGATGTGAATGAAGAGAAAAATGAGATTTTGGGCGTGTCTTTGCGTTTTTACGCTCGAAAACTTTGATACCAAAGCATAGAACTTTCACCAGAGTTACGGGGAATGATTTTTTTGAAAACTTGGAGGATTTCGGTGGTTTGCTGATGGAGACCTTTCGAAAAGGTGCTGCAGCAATGGGAGGGGCGGCCGAGAGCTTGGGACGTAGGGTTAGGGTTTAGTTGTGTAGTGTCAAATCTATCTATTAAGTGCTAATGGGCCATTAATAAAAAAAATAAAGGGGTTAAAAGGATTTTCAAAATATTGACTGAACTTTCAAAAAGTCCTCCGACTCGATAAAATTTGCGTACTGGTTAAAAATATGGATCGGCGAGTAAACATACCCAACCAAGGCCCATTTTCGAAAATTACACTTAATTACACCATATATTAAATAATTAAAAATAAATATTTAATAAAAATATTTTTCCCAAATATCACTGGTCTCCATTCCTCGTTCGAGTGCAAATACAACTGAAAGCCTTTATGCTTGAAACTTTAATAAACCATGAAATGAAACACATGCCATGCAATAATCATTCAATAAAATAATTAAACACATATTTTAGTAAAATCCTAAATTTCATTCAGTCAGGTTACGTAGTTCGAATTTTCTAAACCTTACAAATGTGGCCTAAGAACACCACCTTCTCTAACCAGAACTCACACTTGCTGTACTTGGCAAACAACTTTCGATATCGAAGAACCTGTAGATTCGTCCTCAGATGCTGCCTGTGCTCCTCACGACTATTCAAATAGATCAAGATGTCGTAAGTGAACACTATAATAAACTGATCCAAATACAGCTGAAATATGCGATTCATGAGATCCATGAAGATCGCTGGGCATTTGTTAACCCAAATGGCATCACAAGGAATTCATAGTGCCCATAACGAGTTTTGAAGGCCATCTTATGAAATCCGCTTCTTTGACCTTCAGCTGATGAAATAGGTCTTTGATCGTTGGCAACATAAACTTATTCTTCACGGTCACTCTGTTCAACTCCCGGTAATCGATAAAGAGTCTCGCATTACCATCCTTCTTCTTCACAAAGAGACCTCGCGCCCCCATGGAAATGAACTCGGACGAATAAAACCATTGTCTAGCAACCCATGAATCTGATCTTTCAGCTCCGTCATCTTCGTAGGTGCAAGACGATACGGTGCCTTAGAGGTCAGCACAGTACCCGACATCAGCTCGATAGAATACTCCACCTCTCTCGTAGGTGGAACACCAGCTACGTCGTCAGGAAAAACATAAGAAAATTCTCCAATTATCTCCCCCTCCTCAATAGCATGGCGGGCAGCGTCAAGAATCAAAATAATGCTGGCCAGAAAATCTGGACATTTCTTCATCATTAACTTCCTCGCGCGTAAAAAAGAGATAATGCACAGAATAAGACTGCTCCGAGCTGCCTCAAATATGAAAGACTCCCCTCCGACAGGATTAATAGATACGGTCCTCCGACGGAAGTCGATTGAAGCTCGATTTTCTGCCAACCAATCCATACCCAAGATAATGTTGAACTCAGGCATAGGAAGTGTAGAACCCGTTAAATCAAACTACGTATAAGCCATGCATAATTTCTAGTATTTTAAATTAAAAATGATTTTTTTATTATTTAAAACATTTTTAAATTTGATAGTCATGATTATTTATTTTAAATCGCATAAGTTTAGTTTTATCTTTTCAGTTAAATAAGTGAGGCCGGACTGGAGTAGTATGAAGATAAAATTTAATATTAAGAAAACATTCCTGGAATTTATTTAAGATAAATAATAAGTTATTATAATATAAAAGAATGTTTAAGAATCTATTTAATTAACTTGATATAAGTAGTAAATAAATTCTTTATATCCAATAATTTAATTAAAAGTCTAAAATAAAATATGTGACCAATTGAGATAATTTAACTTAGGCTTATTTTATTTAAGAAAATTGTAACTTAAAATGTTAGTAAATTTAATTTAAAAATTAGCCATGCATGCAAGATAATTACCTTCCTAAATTAATTTATTTATTCACTAAAATACTTAATGGGTAAATAAAACTCTAAAGATTTAAAATACAATATTTAAGCAATATTTTCCCTCCCATTATCTTTGAAAATCGGCCACCTCCTTTAAAGGATTTAAATATTTGGCAACTCTCCATTATTGATCTATTTCCTTATCCTTTCCTTGGTATGATTAATTCCCTCACATTTAATCATCAACAATTAATAATTAAGCAATATTCTCACCCCATTTACTTAGTAGAATTCGGCCCCCATTTAAAAGATTTGTTATTGGTTTGACAACTCACCATTTGATAGCATTCCTTATTCTTTTCTTGGGAGATAATTCCCCCACCTTTTAATCACCAAGTAATTAACAAATAAGAAATTTTCTACCTTGTACCTAGACTAGAAATCGTCCATGCACTCCTCTAATTATCCCTCAAATCAAATCATATCATCACTATTTCTTTATCTCACAAACTCAAAAGATAGCAAGATTTGATCTTGCCATTTAATTCCCTTTTATCTTGCAACATTCCCTCATTTTTCCCTAGCCATTCTCCCCACCCCATTTTCTCAAAATTTCAGTGTTCTTCAGCAAGAAAAATCGAGAGAGCACTTGAGAATAATCGTGAGAAAAACAAGAGAGAAAACAAAAGAAGAACACTCCGTCTCCGCCGCGCCATGTCGTCGTATCATTTTTGTTTTCTTCAAAAAAATTTCCAAGGCATGTTTATATTATCCCTTGCTCTTCAATCAAGTTATATAAATATTTTTGAACCTTTCATGATCACGATTTCATATCAAAAACCGAAATTTATTGACAGCATATTCTAAAATTCTGCACATAATATTTTCGGCTCTCTTCTTTGTGCTTCACGTTGGTATGTTTTCTTGTGATTTCAGGGGTGGCTCGTTCCAGGCGCTCAAGGCTACTTTTAGACATAAACTAGGATGTGTTAGGGAGGTGCTGGTCCATCGGTTTGAGTACCTTCGCCAAAAGCAAGACGAAATGGACAGCAACTCCCACAGTGCAGTTTTTGTGTTTCGATTTCTCGTTTTTCTTGCCTAAGGTGTTGGTTCTGATTTTGGCTGCCCTAGGGGCTGTAGCCATGGTTAGAATCCCTTCTTGGTATGTCTAGGACGTGACCAAGATGCTCTTTCATGGCTTGGTTCATGGTCCCATTGGTTTTCAAAACAAAACAAGACAAGTGTACCTTCGATCCTTTTATTTTCTGCATGAGTGGGTTTCGATTATATGGGGTTTGGGTGGATCTTGGTTGGCTTCTAGCCCTTAGCCATGGTTCACACAATACCTCATGGTTTCTAGATCATGCCATGGTCAATCATATGGCCAGTGGAATGACACACGACAGCAAGAACGAACAAGACACCCCACGCGTGTGAGATACGTTCTCGGGTGGAGCTTGTGAGTAGTGTCGGTGTTGCTTGGATTGTGGTTGGCCAAGGGCCCTTAGCCATGGTTCAAGTCATACCTTAGGATGTTGGTAAGAGGCTCTGGTCGGCGGTTCAAGCCCCAATGGCCATTAGACTTGCAAACTACGCAAGGAAGCGCAACAACTGCTGCTGTAATTTTCTTGACAGCAACTTTGCCTTCGGTTTGTTTCTAGTTTTTGATTGGCTTTTAGCCTATGGCCTTGGAATGGACAGTACCTTATTGAGTTTGGAAGGTCATGTTTTTGGCCGTTTGTGATTTGGTTAAGTCTAGAGGTCATACGAGAATTTACGGTGCAATGTGCCAAAGTGACTCTCGAAAGAGCATTTCATGATTTTGGCCCCCATGCACAATTTTCGTGTATTACAGCCCTATGGTCATGTTTTTCAGTATTTTAAGAGTATTTTAATCATGGCTAAACGATGGTTTGATGTTGGTTCGGGTTGGTACGAAGCCATAGTTGAATACCAAGTTTGTTGGGCGTAATTGTCTCGTTTTAGGTTCAGTTATGAAGTGTTGGTCAAGTTAAGTTTATTTGCATGATCCTCATGTTAGAATTAGGTCGCAGCGAGCCTGAGAACGATCCAACCTATTTGGTAAAATAAAACAGGATATTTAATTATATTACGTGCATAAAAATATAAAAGTTTATTTTTGAGATATATGCGATATGTCTTGTGGCCACTTCACGCTTATGGGATGCAGCTTATGGGATTATTACTTCACCCAGTGACGTACGACCGGTTCGTGTTCATGTATGGTTACGGATATCCAGTCCAAGGGCTGTGATGATCCCTACCGCCCAATATACTGTGGTTCGGTCTGATCAGACGATTCACGATTCATGTTATGTTACGTTATGTTGTAAAACATATTCTCAACAGAAAACTATGATATGCTATTTCATGACAGGGCTCTATCGAGCAAACATTTCACTTACGATTTTCAGTTCAGTTATGCACGTATTTATAATTATTCATGACAAGATATTTTCCCGTTACGCCAAACTCATGATATTTTTACTTTGCATGCGATTTTATGTTTATTACTTGTTATTTACGATATATGCATGCTGAGTCTTTAGACTCACTAGACTTGATTGTTGTAGGTACTGATGAGGTCGGGGATCAGTGAGCTAGCTTGGGTCGGCAGTAGTAGGAATCCGAGGACCTCATTTTCAGTATTTACTATTTTTATTCCAAACTCAGTTTTTATTTGGTCGAATTATTTTAAGTTGTTATTCTGAAAACATTATTTACTTCCGCTGCTACTTTAAACATTGGATCTTTTTATCATTATATTTTATTAATGAGGCATTTTATTTATTTAAAGAGAAAATTTTAAATTTTTCCGCATATTTTCAAACACGAATTTGGGGCCTTTACAGGAAGTACAATAAGATCTGCTCGAATAAAATAATCATGCATCTCGAGCTCCACACCTCAAACCACGCTGGACGACAACATCTATTCTACTTAAGGTACCACAACTCTATATCCCAAATACAATTGCTCGTGTGACCCTCAAACGGCTCACAAAAGATTCAAAAATTAAAGAATGTGTAGCTACAGAATCTAACAGAGCATTCGTGGCTACACCCTCAAGATGGATCCTTCCTGAAATTACAGTAACAACAACCCGACAAAAACTTCTTAACTATTAAATGCCCAAAATTACGAATTTCCTAAGATTAAAAGTCTAGAATCTTCTAACAGTTGTTAAATAAATCAACAATCAAATCTTATGCCACAAGCAATAATAACATGCAACCTAGTAACCCAAATGAATCGGCAAAGTGAAATGCCGACTAATATACCTGTGCTGAGAGTAGTGACTGGCTCAACCTCTTTTGCCTGAATAACATATGCCCTGCAAGTTGCAGGCGCCTGAAGCTTAGGGAAATTGAGGGTAGATGCCATTGCTCTCCACATTTGAAGCACTTCCCAGAGCCCCACATACACTTGCCATAATGGTGGTGGTTGCATTCCTTACAAAATGGCTTCACATCACTCTTCGGCGGACCTGGTCTCTGTGGCTGTTTTGGTGCGCCCTAAAGCTTCTGCTGACCCTGACCCTGACCCCTGTTAAGCCCCATGAAGGCTTCTTATTCTACTGCCTCGACTGCTGAGCACGGTTCCTCTTGTGATGCATCTCCCACTCGATGTCTTTCAGTAACTGCTCAGCTCGAAAGGCTTTAGCAACAGCAGCATTATAATCAATCGAGTCTGCCAGCAACACATCTCGAAGGATCGTTGGCCTCAAACCATCCAAGAAATTTCGTAACTTCTCTACATCATCATTTGAAATCAGGGGCACAAAGTGACAGCCCCCGTCAAACTTCTGGACGAATTCAGAAACAAACGAGTTCTCCTGCCGGAGACTTATGAACTCCCTCTTCAACCTCGAACGGACATCGGAAGTGAAGTACTTCTCAAAGAATATTCTCTTGAAGTCCTCCCAAGTCAACATCGCCAGATTCACCCCTCGCTCCGCTCCCTTCACGATAAGGAAGCATCGTCCTTCAGCAAATAAATGGTATAACGTGTCTGCTCAGCGTCTGTCATATCCATATATCTAAATATCACCTACAAAGACCTTATCCATCCCTCAGCCATGAATGGATCAGTAGTGCTAGAATAGACCTCGGGGTCCATTCTCCTGAACCGCTCATAAACCGCGTCTGGTCGGACCCCTTCGCAGCATTCCCGACATGCTGCTCCAGTAGTCAAGACATACCAGCTAGCACACAAGCACTAGCATCCTAAGTAAGAGGAGGCTGTGGAATCTCCTCCTCCTGCCTGCTTCCTCCTCCCAACCTATCATCACTATCTCTACGAAGAACTCGTCTAGGAAGCATATCTGTACAAGTCGTTCAACCCAACACATAACCAACATGCAGTTTTAAAATAAAAATCGTCTAACATTGATCTCTGACAGTCATATAAGCAAGCATATTTAGACAATCAACTTTTAAAGCAATAAAACTCACAGACTTGAGGCATGAATTCTCGAGCTCCTCGGAAACGACAGCAGGCATAACACTTTTCGAGAACCACGGCTCTGATATCAACTGTAACAACCCTAACTACTAATTCATTTCAAGGTCCTCGGGTACGCACTGCGCCTCTCGGATGGCTCCCGGTCCGCTTCTCATGACTCTACATCCTCACCACTTGCAACCATTCAAACCTAGTGAGTTTAATAACTCAACATACTCAAACCAGAAATAGCAAGTACATAATTATACAAGAACATTTGTAAAAATAGTTCTACTAAAATTAGATTTTCATGCAATCATATAATTTCCAAAAATTTGCAATTTTCTAAATCATGCATAAACATAAACTTTTCCATAAAATGATAATTTTAAGTGAAGTATGATCTTCGATAGTGACAACATAAAGTCGATTGATCAATCTATTAACCATAGTACTAGGACGCTGAGTTCAAAGTCCACTTCTTCGACGACCCCACCGACTAACTTAAAATAACTTCATCGTTCACTTCTTTAACGGATCCAATATTAATGAGATTCCCGCCCCCGTTATCGACGGTTCACTCTCTTTTCATTGCAAGGTCACCGTTCTCGTTTTCAACGGATTCCTTACTACGTTTATGTCACGATCAATTCACATTCCTCAAAATGTTTTTCTTTACAATATCATAACTAAATACATGCATATCTTTTCGTATTCTTTACAACTATTGAAATGGCTTAAAACATATTTTTGCATCGTAGCTGCTAAAAATACCATATAACATGCATATATGTGGAAACTTCTAAAAGTAGCATAAAATATGCAAATACATTAAAACATTTAAAAATAGCATATATCTGACAGGGAATCGTTTTAGGAAGTTGCAAACCACCCTCGACTTTCCTCGAAACGACCGAACTCGATATGACTCAACACGTGCCCGGACGACCCCAGACTTTGACTTAACGAAAACGATTCCACAATTTTAAAAATACCAAAAAATATCAAGAAACTTGCTGTAAATTTCATCTTTGGACCTATGTTTAAATAACGACTCGATTCTCTCACCGAACGACTCTTTTACCCCCGTTTTCTAGTTTTTGGGCAAACAAATGAACAAACTACCCTTCCGACTCGAACCAACCCAAGACCAGACAATTAATGAGTTCTTATGACTCAATATAAGCTATTGGAATCCCCAATCGGAGGCCAAAAATTGAAACAAGACTAATAAATTTAACCTAGGCCCATCTCGTCTCTATTTTGACAAGTTTGGACATTTTACGACTCCGAATGGATTACAGCTCGAAAAGACTCCGGACAAGGCCCTAGGCCTCTTCCTTAGACCCTAGCTAAGCCCATGATCAGGCATTTTTGGACTCAGACCCGACGCCCTAAGTTCTGGATTCCACGAACAAGGGCGTTCCAAACGCATCCGCGTGCCGCAGCAGCCTTCCAGGGACAACCATGACAGCTGCACCCTACTACTCTCACCACGGCCCACACCAGCCCCTTACCAGGATCCTAAGGCATCTCACCACGATCCAAGACGGGCAGCTTGTGGAGTCACGGCCACAGTGCTGCTCCGTCCGTCCATACCCTGACCATTCCCAAACCTTCCTAAGACCCTAAGACTTCCCTCCAGACCACGGCTAGGACCCCATGTAGCCCTCTTGGCCGTAGGAACCCTAAACCGCCCAACACATTTCACGGCTTTCACACGTGATGCGTCAAAGGGAATTTCCATCCTTCCCTCCTCTCCAAAACATTTCTATACTTCATGATCCACCCATAAATATGTAGATCAGCCCCTTGAATCCACTGGTTTGCATCAATCCTTCAAGGAATCCGAAAACGTCAAGGAGTTCTTTATAAAAACATGAGATGCACATGTAATTATCTTAAAACCATCAACGTTATAAACTCTCACACATAAAATAAACAAAAACAGTAATATGGAGGGAATGGTGCACAAAGAAGGGTTTTAAAACATTTCTTAATCGCTTGTGCTTATGAATATCGTGTGACGACGCGATGAGAGATGAATGAAGCTCGCGAATTCTTCCTCCTTTGGCTAGGGCGTTCTTCGGTCATCCTATGGTTTTTGAGTGTGTGTGTATCGTCCAAAAATCCAACCCACGTAAACCACATGTATGCAAATGATTTAAATTACTTAATTATTTTATTTAATTGATTTTAACTGCTTACTTGATATATATTATATGATTAAAGGTCTAAATGCATGATTGATGAGAAATTAAGATTTTATCTGAATATTCTATATCAGGTTGGGGAAAAAAGACCGGGGACGACCAAGATAAAATATTTTCAATAAATATTTTCAAGTTTTATTAATATTATTAAATATGATTAATTTTTTCTAAAATTAGTAGAGTCCAAATTATTTTATCAGACGAGCACGATTTTATCCGGGAAGCCTGTTTTGGGCAAACAAGGGACTTTTAAAAGATCAAAAGTATTATTTTTGAAAACTAATTTTTGTAAACTTTTATTTTTCAATTAAGTAGGTGTTATTGGGCCTAATTTATCTATGTTTAGTAGGCACAATTTCTCCTAAACTCAAAAGCCCAAAACCTAAGCCCATTAACATGAAAATTAAAATCCATAAAATAGAAACCTAGGTTCTTTTGGCCGAATCACACACACACTTCACACACAAGTTTTTGAAAAATTGAAGAGGAGAAAACAAGGAATCTTCGTCGCCCATTCGTCCTTCTTCGCACCCCACGCTAACTTTCGTATATTCGAGCATTCTAAAACTCAAAGGCACATTTCTAAATTCCTTTGACGCATTATTCAAATCGTATTATGCTTTTTTTACTATTTTTACATGAAAAATATTGAAGCATGAACCGTTTAACGATAGAACAATTATTTTCAATGTTTTGACGATTTTACGCTTGTCAGAAAAACGTTATGATTTCCAAGGGATTGGCTGCTGACATAGGATATTTAATGGGTGGAACATGGACGATTTAAGGTGGAAACAAGGGTTGGAGTCGAGCTTGGCTAGGAATAAAAACCTAGGGTTTTCTAGGCTTCATGATTAGAAGATGGCAAAGCTAGGAGGGATGGTGCACCGAGCTCGGCCAGAGCTGGTCAGCGGCTCTGTGTGGGTGATGTTTCAGGGTTAGGAAGAGTCCTAGCAGGGCTAGGACCCGTGGAAGGCAGCTAGGGAAGAGTCCACAAGGGGTAGGACACTTCCCCATGCATACGGTTGGTGAGCTGTAGCTAGGGTGGTTCGCGGCTAGGTTGGGGCTGGCTAAGCTGGTCCAGTATGGTCTAGGGTAGGTGGCTAGGGGTCGTAGCAGGGCCTGGTGCAGCCATGGTTCGTGGTGGCTCAAAGGGAGAAGGGTCTCGGCTAGGAAGAGTCTTGCGCGTAGGCTTCGTGCGGGGGCTGTGGAGGGGGAGGGGGAGGGGGCGGGGGCTGGGGTGCTGGTATACGAGGGTTCGAAGAGGGTCCAAAAGGGATAGGGTCTGGTCTGGACCAAGGTGGCTTGGCCATGGCTCGAGGAAATTGGGCTGTGGCTCAAGGGAAGTGCGCTAGGGTTCGGTTAAATGGTTAGGAGAAGAAAAGATCGAACCATGGTCCACGGGAGGTCGGTTCATGGTTCACGAGGGTCTTTTAGGTATGAAAAGTCTTTGTTTAAAGTTTGGGAAGAAAATATTAAAGTTGGGATTTATTTGGGATTAAAACGCTTCACGGCTTAGTGAATTAAGGAATTAAATCAAAAATCTCGATTTTACGTTAAATAAAAATATTAAAAAACAAATATAAGCTTAAATAATTATTTGGGATAGTCCCGAGTCAGTAAAAGTGAGAAAAAGTGAAAATCGAGAATTTTAGGGTCCAATGATAAAATGGTCATTTTACTTCTCGGGTAGTACGAAAGGTCTGACAGTGTCCCGAAAATCATAACGCATGCTAAAATGATATTTTTAAAATGTTTACGATGAAAATATGGGTGTTTATTGTTTATGATAAAGCTGTGCAATTTTTATTGTTAAAATGCTATTTTTCAAATGTGGAAAGTACACGATCTTTATGATTAAGAAGAAAAGAAAAAATATTTTGGAAGATGTGAATTGACAGTGACATAAAAGATATGATATATGATTTTTGGTAATATCGTGAAGGAGAAAGCCACAGAAGGGGTTTTTTTATAATTAGTTTAAAAAAAAATTAAAAATTAATTTTTTAAAAAATAGTTGCATATATATTGTAATCCGTGCTTCGTAAGCACGGATAATGGTCCAGTCGAGCAGTATCCGTTCTTCGTAAGTACGGATGCTCTAACTTGGAGCATCGTCCGTGCTTACCAAGCACGGACCTTGCTCCACATCGTAAGCGCGGATGCTCCTACATGAAGCAAAGCACGGACGCTCCACGTGGAGCCTTCCCCTCCACCCCCATCCTTATCTCTTCTCCATCTTCTTCTTACCTTCACTCCCTAGCCCATTATTTCTTACATTTTCTGTGCTTCATCAGAGCTCCTTCGAACTCGTTTGTGATCACTTCAAACTCTTTTCATAGCAGAGATCGACAATTTATTTCAGAATGACAGATAATCGACGTCTAGAAGATCCCAGTGTCCTCTATTTACCAGCTACACATATGTCATCTACAGTTTCTTATGTAACCGTCGATGATAATGTTAAAGTGAAGATGTCAGATAATTTGATTTGAAAATTATACACTGATAATTACATACGCAATCGTGTACTTGCATACTTGAATGATATGGGTTTTTATGGAGTTTTAGAATGTGAGTCACAAGTTTTTGATAATCATTTGATTATTGCTCTCGTTGAACGTTGGCGGCGCGAGACGCACACATTTCATTTTAGATGTGGTGAAACAACTATTACGTTACAAGATGTTTCAATAATTTGGGGTCTAACAATTGATGGTCAAGCAGTCACCGGAATAGATGTGTCACATACAGTTGAAGAATATAAACACATATGTTTTGATGTGTTGGGATTTTTGCCATCGTCAAAACATTTGAGAGGTGGTCATTTGTCTATGACTGTACTATACGACCATTGCATGTCTACCTTGTTAATGATAGTAGTTCAGAAGTAGATGTTGTGAAATATACCCATTGTGTTGCGTTAATGGTTATTGGAGGAATATTGTTCTCTGACTATCAAGGAGGGTCTGCTAGACTTATTTTTTTGCAACTTCTAAGGGATATTGATAACGTAAAGTCTTACAGTTGGGGTAGTGCAATTTTAGCATTTCTATACCGTGAGTTGTGTAACGCAACATGTATAGAGAAGACTATAATGGCTGAACCTTTATATATCCCGCATGTATAAATAATGTAATTTGATTATTTAACACAATTTTCATGTTATTTTTGTTTAATTATTTTTATTATTGTAAGCAGATATGGGCATGGAGCAGGAGTAAATGTGTTAACCCGGACCGAGATGGGTTAACATTAGTTGTACCTCCCATTGATCCAGATTTTATTATTCCAGTTTCTCCATATGGTGCACGGTAATATTTAAAATTTATTGTTATAATATCATGTATATCTCTTATAATTGTTTGATATATAATTGTATTTGTTAAATTGTAGATGGAAATTGGATTTAGTTACACACATTGGCTTAACTGATGCATTATGGGCAGATAGAACTGCATTTAAAACATCATTGGGGATGTCACCATATAGGTTAGTTTTTGGTAAGCATTGTCATTTACCTGTTGAACTTGAACATAAAGCTTATTGGACAATTAAAGCATTTATATAAATTTAGATGATGTATCTAAATTAAGAAAATTGTAATTAAATGAACTTGAAGAATTAAGAAATGATGCATATGAAAATTCAAATATTTATAAAGATAAAACTAAAGCCTTTCACGATAAAAATATTATGAGAAATTCATATGAAATTAGACAAAAAGTTTTACTTTATAATTCTCGTTTGCATATATTTCTAGGAAAACTAAGATCGAGATGGTCAGGACCATTTATAGTCAAATTTGTTTATCCTCATGGTTCTGTTGATATTGAAAACCCTAAAAATAATGATGTGTTTAAAGTTAATGGGCAAAATTAAACCTTTCATATAAAATGAAATTCTTAATGGTGAGTTTATATTTTTATATGATCTACAATAGTTGTTTGATATTTTCATTTTGTTTTTGTATATTCTAGTTCTTTTCCCAGTTAAGTGGCGGATAACGGTACTCCTTGAATGTCTAAGTCGGTTTCTTCAGTTTCTCCAGAATAATTGAAATATAAATAATAATAAAAATAATAATAATAATATGGATGCTTGTATTGGGATTCCCCGTAAATATTTTTCTCGTTTACTTGATAATGCGTTGAAAAAAATTTATAAAGCTAGATATGAATGACTAAGGTTGATGATGTCATATGGCATATGTGATGATGTCTGTTTGATAATTGAAGCAAAAGTCCGATTGGTTGGGGAAGCAAGTTAAATAATAATAAGATATATGACAGGATTTGGTAAAAGCGCGCACACACACACACAGATATATATATACACACACATACACACACACACACAATTTAGCATTATGAATCTGACGTTAACAGACCCTGTTTGTCAATTTATAAGAAAATTGGATGGGAAGCATATCCTCGACTCATAGAAGGCGTTGAAGCCGTTATTAAACGTAAAATCAGAGGAAGATGTGAGCCACAATCACAACTACGCTGTATATATGTGTTTTAATTTTATGTCATTTTTATTTTCTTTTAAGAATAATAATTTCCTATTCAAATATTGAATTTTGGCATGTTATGCTTATAAATTCATATACTGTGATCTAACAATTAAAGAAAATATATTTCTCAACATGTCTACGTCCACGGAAAGTAAAAATAAAAATATTTGTGTATTTTATGAATCTAGTGCAAGAAAATATTCAATTTATGAAGAAGTAGCAGAAAAGCTTAGAATAATACTTGCTAAGAAAAAAGATTCATTTTGTATTGGTGGTGGTGAAGTTGGTTTCATGGGAAAAGTTGCAAAACTTTGCATACAGGTGGAAGTAAAGTCTTAGGCATTATTCCGATTACTTTAGCCAATCTTACTGAGCCAATCTTACTGGACCAACAATAGTAGAATCAATGAAAGTGGGCAACGTGTATGAACGAATTACTCAAATGATTGAACATTCAGATGCCTTCATTGCTTTGCCAGGAGGTTTCGGCACTTTGGAGAAAATATTTCATACTTTTTGCTGGCACAATTAAATATCCACCATAAGCCAATTGATTTGTTAAATGTTAACAACTATTATGATAAACTGTTATCATTTCTTGATGATGTCGTGGAACAGGGATTTATTTCATTAGCTTCACGATGGATGTTAGTTTATGCTACAAGTGAAGATGAACTTATTGATTTACTGCAAGGATTTATTAATGAACCAGATCCATTCTTATCTCAACTTAATTGACCAACATCCAAGATTAAGAAAAGAAAATTTATGTGATGTTAAACTTGTAATTGAACGGTATGTTTTAATTTTTTTATGATATGAATAATCTCTTAGTTTTTTTATTATATAAAAATAAAAATATATATACATATATATAGTAATAATAATAATAATTTTTAGTTTCAATGTTGAGTAATGTGTCAGTAAAATGTACCTGAGATGCATTAGTTAATAATTATTGAAAAATCACAATACGCTTGATTTTAAATGCATTTATATAAATATAGATAATTGTGTGTGTTTTAAAATAAAACAATTTCTAAAATTTTTATGAGAATATATTTAAAAGATATGGTTTGTATGATTGTTAACATGTATAATTGAAAGAATTATTTTTGTAAAAGTATAGTATATACTCACACATATTTTGTGAGTAAGTGGTGAGAAATGAGAAAAAAAATTAATAAACTTTTATTCATTATTAAAAAACAGTTAATTACAAGAATATAACTACCCTAAAAATTATTTATTTTAAAAAAATAAATAAATAACAAACTGCAAAGTACTTTGTTCATTGTATCTTTTTTTTTAATATTTGATTGATTTACTATCAATGTGTAATAAAAAAAATCTAAAAGATTTGTTAGTGTTGGATAAGTTTCAAAGATAGTCAGAGGTATCTGATTTATGTTATTGTAAACTATGCAGTCATGTTAAAAAAAAGAGATTTAATTTTTTGTAAATTTTTTTATTTTGTTTTCAATAATAGTTTATTTAATTGTCTGCTTTAATATTTTGCCTTTCTAAATGAAAGTTAATATTCATTCCAACTCAATGAGTGAAAATCAGCTATTCATTAAATATTTTGACTTGAAAGAATATGGAGTTGAGGTTTTTACGATAATATTCTTGGTATTATAGTTATAGTGGGTGGTGTGAATTATCTTTTTGACTATATTATTGTTACTTTATATATTATGTGAAAATAAGAATAATAATAAAAGCACATCTAATTATATATTATTATATAAAAAAAACTTATATAAATATGTATATATATATATATAGATAGATAGGTATACAATTTTGTTTTTAAAATGAATATGTTTCTATATTTAAATATATAAAAAATATGTATATATATATATATAGATAGATAGGTATACAATTTTGTTTTTAAAATGAATATGTTTCTTTATTTAAATATATAAAAGGAATAAAGAATCTAGCTTCTGATTTTCGGATAAATTTTATTATTAAGGGACTTGTAATAAGATAATGTGGAGGTATAATGAAACTTAAAATTGATAATTTATTATATGTTAAAACTTATTTTTTAAAATTTAAGTTTCATTAAAATTGTAAAATTATGTTATTTTAATATTGTTTGTTTATATTTAAATGTCTTACTAAATATGTTTTATTTTCAGGTTTTCTACATGTTGGTAAAATAATGACAACTCAAGCTACAAAATTCAAATTGAGGTGATTCAAACATGTTTACATCAATATATCTGCTGGTTACTCAAGCTACTTGAATTATAATTTAAATAGTAGCAGTGAGCTCTGCTGGGCCTGATTCTTCTTCCGCTACATCTCTACTTCAATATCTCTCAGGGCCTGTTCTGCTTGAACAGCACAGGCAGTGGCAACATCATAAGTAGCTGGCCTCATCAACATGACATCCCGCTGTATAGTGGGTTTGAGGCCATCCATAAAGTGCCTCAACTTCTCAGCTGCATCTCTCGCTATAAGAGGCACAAAGTAACAATCCTTGTCGAATCTCCTCATAAGCTCCGCCACAGACAAGTCCCCCTGTCGGAGACTCATAAAATCGCGCATCAAGCATCCCCTAACATCAGCTAGAAAATACTTATTGTAAAATATGTCCTTGAACTGGTTCCAAGTAAGGGTAGCCAAATCCACCCCATGAGCTGCTCCCTCCCACCATAGGGATGCATCATCCCTCAGCATGTACGTGGCGCATCTGACCCTATCGCCATCTCTCATATCCAAGTATTGTAAGTGCAGCTCCAGTGGCCGTACCCAACCCTCCACCAAAAAGGGTCGGTAGTACCCCCGAACTCTTTCGAGTTGAGCCGTCTGAACTGCTCATAGATGTCAGCATGGGGTTTCATAGCCTGCTGCGCCTGCTCCATCAACCTCGAAATACCCTCAAGGACTCGAGTAGTTGCGTCTCCTAGCACTGGTGGTGGTGGAAAGCCTCTATCACCTCCAGGATTATCATCCTGCCTGTCCGTGCTAGGGGCTCGTCTTGGAGCCCCTAGCAGGCATGATATCCGAACACAGTCCAAATTCTAAACGTAACCCATCATGTAATTTAATCTAGTTTTCAAAATATTTAGTCCTTAAAACATGCAAACAGCTAAACGTATACTGTAAAACATATATCATGTAAACATGCAGGTGATAACACTAAGCTATTTAAAACATACAACTTACAGACTTGAGGCTTGACGACTGAGCTGCTAAAGCTGGCGGTGGCACAACCCTTTACAGGACCGTTGCTCTGATACCAACTGTAAAGTCTACTGCTAAAATACTACATTTTATTTTTTTTGTAAGCTATTTTATAAAATTACTCAACACATGCATTTAAAAAAGAATCATTCAAGTACTGAATAAAAATACTGCAGTTAAATAAATTAACCTCGTCAAATTCCAAAACTATTGTTTTAAAAGAACTCAAATGTGAAGTTCAAAACCATGTCAAACCATCAACGTATAAAAGATGTAAAATGTATAAAATAAACAATGTTTTACTCCTGACTCATAAAAATATAATATACGAAAAAATTATGGTCCTCGGGTTAACGTGTGCACACCTAGCTCCGCCTACTTAGTCTTTGGCGCCTTCAGTCTCGACATCATCATGCTCATCTGCATCATTCACACCTAGTGAGTCTAAAGACTCAACATGCCTAAATTGTGATAACAAGAACATATACGTATCATGCAACAGTGAAAAATATTGTAATAAAAATACATTTCATGATTTTAAAGGCATGAACTTAAACATAACATGTCAAAGCATAAGTCTATCGATAACGTATCTCATCATATCAACATATACGTGTTCATTTCCTTTTATTGAATTCAGATCATTAGTTGTGACTTTCGTATTAGCTCTAATTCGATTGATCAATCTACGTGTAACCGCGGTACCCGGCGGCAGGGACATCAACGACATTTTTACCCGTCCACTGAGCCTTGGCCTTACATGTTCGTGTTCGTGTTCGTGTTCATGTTCGTGTTAGTTTCAACCAACTCCCCTCCTTCAAAAAAACATGTCATCGTATTCATCATTTATAAAAATCATTCATATAAGTACATTTTCTAAAAACCAAGCATGCAACGTATTTTCCGTATTTCCGTAAAAATTCATGTTCATGGTAACATATATATTTTAAAACATGTAGTTTTTGTGGTTATTAGGGCGCTGCCAGGGATGCTAACTCTATCCGATTGTAAAATGACCATTTTAACCCTGGACCTCAAAATTTCGACCCGAAGCCAACCAAACTTAAACCATATTTCAAAGACTCCTAATCAAACCTCATATGATCCAATTGAACCCTCACTAATCTCGGTCATAACAACATATCAATACCCAAATGACACAATAGCGCTAAAAACTAATACCCCTCATATAGCCTATATACAACTACATGCCTCAAATCGATCGGCCCCTTGTCTAGACATAAACCGATGCACTCTCAGCCTTAGTAACCTTAGATTTTGTATAGCCCCTTGGAGCCTAGATCTAGCAGCCCCTTGCACATAAGCCATGGAAAACGTGCCTACATGCCAAAATATATGCATATTTCTTGTCAAAATCGTGCAAATGCAATGTAACATTATAGATATAAGAATTTCTCATGTAAAAACATACAAATCAGCATATAAGGATGTGAATGATGAGAAAAATGATATATAGGCGTGTCTTTGCGTATTTACACTCGAAAACTTAGAGATAATCGCGTAGAACATGCACCGCAGAGACGACGAAGAGATATTTTGAATAACTTGAGAGAAACCAAGAGGAAAAGCTGATGAACATTTCGAAATTCTGCTGCCGGAATGGGGAGGAGTGTCGGCCGAATTGTGTATAGGTTTGGGAGGGTTTAGGGTTAATTAATATTTAGTGCTAATAGGTTCTTAATTAAAAATGCTGAGATTAAAAGGATTTTAGGCCCATTATGCAATAAAATAGTCATATCAAGCCCGAAAACACTCCCGTAAAATATTTCGTTCAGGTATGTTTTTTAAAATATTGACAGAACCCTCAAAAAGTCCCCTGACTTGCTAAAATTTGCATACCGGTTTAACATGTGACCCGGCGAGTAAAAATACCCTACAAAGCTCATTTTCGAAAATCACCCTTAATTACACCATATATTAAAATTTTAAAAATAAAAATACGTTTCCTTAACTGTCCCCGGTCTCCGTTACTCGTTCGAGCGCGAAATACTTGTAAAAGCCCTAGTACATGAAATCTTAACAACCATGAAATAAAACACCTATCCATGTCATGATCATGTATTTAATGCAGTAAAAGTAATTAAACTCATATTTTAGAAAAAAACCTAGATTGCATGCAGTCAGGTTACGTAGTTTGAATTTTCTAGACCTTACACTAGCACTCCTTAAGCATAAGCTTCCTTGCCTGAAGATATGATATCAACTGCGGCGTGATGTTGCATCTACTTGGCTCGAATATGAACTCCTCCTTGATCAATGGTCTGACCCTCACTTGTTTTCGATGGAAATCGATTGACACTCCATTCTTCAACAACCAATCCATTTTTAGAATGATGTCAAACTCGGGCATTGCCAACACTATAAAGGTTAGCATAGACTGTGTGGCCCTGTAGCTCGAGACTCAAGTCTCTGACCACACTAGAAGTAGATAGTTTCTCTCCAGATGGAACAGTCAAAAATAACTCACATCCAGCTTAGTGGGCTTGAATCCCAAATAATTCACAAATCCCTCTGATATAAAAGAATGAGTAGTCTCAGAATATAACAGAGTATTCGTGGTTACTCCTGCTATATAGATCCTCCATGAGATAATATTAACATACACTCAACCCAGCAATTCTAAGAAAGGACTAAACTTAATCTCATGCACAGGCTGAATCAACTATCCTAAAGTTCTCATTAAAATTTCGAAAATAGCCTATTAATATACCAAAAATCTTTAGATTCCATCTTAGGGAATCACTCATATATTTCCACAGGCCTCGTCCTCCTATCCGCCTGAGCATTTGTAAGGTCCAAAATTAAGACGATGTAGTCCAACTACATGCGAATCTAGGAATTCTTAAAAATGACTAATTAATTGATTTTAATTGCTTAAGTGATTATGTGACATGCATGATCATATGTTAAATAGGATTTTAGTGTCATTATGCATAAATTGTATTTTTAAGGGTCATTCAAGTTGCGATCGAGGAACGGAGATCGAGGGCTGAAAAATGTAAAATTTTTTATTGAATAATTGTTTTTAATGATTTAAAATATGATTGATGCTTTTTATTATTTTAGAAAATAAGGAGTTTTGAGGTGATTTTATACGCCGGGACGTAATTTTTATTGGTGTTGAATTTTCAACAAAAATACGAAAGTTTTGGCCACCCGGCTATTGAATTCACAAACTTATTTAATCAAAACTATTTTAATATTTTAATTAAATTCTAATTAAGCATTAATGGGCCTAAATTTATGCTTAATGGGCCTAAGCTTAATTAAAAAATTATTAACTATAAAATATGTCAAACCCCACCCCAAACCCTTCAAAACTCACGCCCCACACCCCAAAAATATTTATACTCTTCTCCCAACTCATACACACACGCACAGGCTAGGAAATTAAGAGGAAAAGAATCTAAGTTGCAAGGGTTTCAAGCCGTCGTTTTCTCTTCGCCGTTCTTCACAAACGTCAACTTTTATTCGTACGTAAATTACGCGACGGCACGTCATATTCTTCCCTTCAACCATCACTCACACCATAGTAATTGTTTAAAATTAGTTTGCATGAAAAACAAGGGGTAACTTGTGATATTCTCGATTTTTTTATCATATGTTGGTTTTTTGGCTTGTTTTTGATTCCAAATTCATGTTATTACGTGGTTATGAGGGCTGCCATGTTAGGATTATAATCAAGGAGGTTTACTCGGAGCTTTAGGGTCATAAAACTCAACCAAAACACAGCACACAATCAAGGGATACAAGCTGGTACCACGTTACTGTCATGGTGCTTGAGAGGATCGGTTATATGGGCATGGTGGCTGGGCTTGGGTTCGGTTGGGGCCAGTGCTTGGCTATGGTCCGTGAGGTGTCAGGGGAAGAGTCCTAGCCATGCTAGTACTCAAAAACCAGGGGTTGGGAGGAGTCATTGTCAACAAGGATTCCACCCGAGAGCAAGTAAGGAACAATGTAGTTTGTGCTGGTGCAGGGAAGAGAGGGGCTTGGCCAGGGGGCTTTGTGCTGGGCTGGTGAAACGTCTGGTGTTCTTTTTTCTTAAAGTGTGCTAGAAATTTTTTTTTTAAACATGAACAGCTGAACCCCTTTGATCCATAAAAATATTTTTATAAAATTTTTTGCACTTAAATAAAACAACCAACTAGTATATGAAATTCCAAAGGAAATAGTCAAACATGAAATCGTCAAATGTTTTACCAAACCTAAAAAGCAATAAACGTGAAAAGTATCTTCCTCTCAAAATCCTCTCAAAAGCATAAATAAGTAGTCTTAAAAATATTTTAATGTAAATCGTAATCATAAATCATAAGTGCGGAAAAGTAGAAGCGCTGGTTCTCGGGTTGTGTGCAACTTCAGTCCAGTCAGATCATCCATCAAGACCTCCCTCAACCTCACCTGCATCCATCACACCAAGTGAGTCTAAATACTCAACACACTGTAATCTTGATAACAAGTAATACGTATAAAATCACATGCAACAGTGAAAATACACTTTACGTAAAAATAACATTTCATGAAGATGCATAAACTCTAAACATAACCATTCTCATAGTCATTTTCATAATCATAACTTAACCTCAATCCTTTATTTTTTCCGTATTCATAACATGTATCTTCTTTTCATGATTATAAACATTTTCCTTTTTATAGAATTTAGATCGTTAATTGTGACTTTCCTCAATCCTCAAAAAGTCGATGGATTTATCTACATGTAACCACAGTACTGGACGGCGGGGACATCAACGACGATTTCTCATCTACTGAGCCTTGGTCTATCCTCATAGAATGGAATTACGATCGTCGGGATCCCTCTAGGGCCTTTTCCCATAAATGTGCTCCCTCTGGGGCTTTTTTACTCACGACATTCACATTCTTATCGTCATATCCTCATATCCTCAATAGTCACAATTACTTCACATCATTCAACCTTTTTACCTTTTCATCACTTTATAAAAATCATGAATTAAATATCATTTTTCTTTTTGAAAACAAGTATGCAACATATTCCTTTTTAACTTTATCGTTTCGTCGTAAATTCAATAAATAAATCATAAAATTCCATGAACTTTTAACATAAGCATTTGTTGCATATAAAAATCTTTAAACATTCAAAATACTCATAAAAGCATATAAAACAGTATTCAGAGCACTGCCATGACGTTTACTAATTTTCAGGTGTAAAAAGACCGTTTTACCCCTGGACGTAACATTTTATGTTTTCGACTTTTTTTTCGTTTCATTGACTCTGACATGTCTCAAATAATTATTTAAGTCTAAATTAAAATTTTCATAATTTTATTTAGCTTAAATACTAGCCTTTTTAATTAATTCGTAATTAGACGTTTTGAAGGCGTTTTAATCCCGAAAAATCCAAACTTTAGAATAAAATTCCTAAACTTAAAACTCATACTTTTAATAATTATTTGGCCCTCGTGAACTATGACTCGACCCCCGTGAACCATTTTTCAGTTAATTTTGCAAAAAGAAAACCCTAAGCCAAACCCTAGCCATCCATAAGCCAACTCACGCCCGAGCCAACCCCCACTCCAGCTGCAAGTCTTGGCCGTGACTCCTAGTGCATAAAGACTCTAAGTTTATGAGCCTAGGACTCTAGCCTTCGACCCAATCCATGAACCAGCATGCCGTGCACGCACCTAGGACCCTTAACCCTTGACTTAGCACATGCCGAGCCCCTTAAACCAGCCCCATGTCCCCCGGCGTGCTGCTGCACAACAATCGTGCAGCACGCCAATTCTCGGGCTAGGACTCCTTCCCGAGCCCTGTACACGAGTCCTAGCTTGGCTAGGACTCTCCCCTTGACTCCCATACGACCTTGGCTAGTTCTGGTCCTAGCCGAACAAAGCCTAACCCCCAAGACATGAAAATCGAACCCCATGACAGCAAACTTTTCACACCAGCTTGCTCCTTCGATTGTGTGGTGTGTGTGTGTTCTTAGGACTCCCTAACTTGTATAAAAACATCCCTTGATCATAGCCTAGGTCATGACAGCCTCTTAAACACAGGAAAACGTGGGTTTGGATCATAGAGTGATATGTTTATCCCATGTGCATGACATAAAACGAAAATATTAACAAAAATCTCAAGATTTTTCATACAAACATAATTTAAACAATAATACGATTTGATAGAAGAGAAAATGATATGTATGGCTTGCCTTTGCATTTTAAACGCACGATTATACGTTGACGATGCGAGGAACTTCGACCAGGAGACTCTAGGATGATTTTCTTCAAAGCCTTGCTTGTTTTTCTTCTTGAAAGTAACGTGTGTGCTTGTATATGGTGTTGGGAATTTTCGTGTGGGAGGGTGCTGAATTTGGGGCGTGAGTTTGTGTCATAGTGGGAGGGTTTTAACACTTTAAATACATTTAATTAGCCACTAATAATACTTAGGCCCATTAGATAGGTAATTAAGCCCATTAGTGCTTAATTAGACTTTAATTAAAATATTAAAATAGTTTTATAAAAATAAGTTTGTGAATTTATTAGCTGGGTTATCAAAAAATTCGTATTTTTGTTGAAAAACCAACACCGATAAAATTTACGTCCCGGCGTATAAAATCACCTCAAAACTCCTTATTTTCAAAAATATGAAAAAACAATGAATCATATTTTAAACAATTAAAAAAAATTATTTAATAAATTTTTTTATGTTTTTCAGCCCTCGGTCTCTGTTCCTCGATCGCAACTTAAATATCCCTTAAAAATACAGTTTTATGCATAATGAAAATAAAATCATATTTAACATATAATCATGCATGTCACATAATCAATTAAGCAATTAAAATAAGTTAATTAGCCATTTTTCATAATTCTTAGATTTGCATGCCGTTGGATTACGTTGTCTTAATTTTGGATTTTACAGTTTGGCTGGGTCCTTAGAGTCCTGAGAGGGTGCACAAGGGTTTGGGCAAGGGCTGGTGCGGCTAGGTGACAGCTGGGTGGAGAGGAAACGAGACAACCTTGAGGGAGCAAGGTTACGCGCGAGCTGCTGTCTTGGTGCAGAGCTTCGTACGTGGCTCAGGGGCTCGGGCTGGGGGCTTGGCTTGGGTCAGGGACTTGTCTAGGGTCGGTAGGGGTCTGGGTAGACGGTGTTCAAGGGTTGGAAGAGTCTTAATCGGTTAAGGAGTCCTAAGAAGTAAGGACTTTCATGCACACACACAAGGGTCACGGGCAAGGGGTTATTCGAGGGTCCAAGGGTCTGGTCCAGGGCTTGGGTTTGGGCTTGGTCAGTAGGGTCCCTAGGTGGGTCGGCTTGGGTTTGGCTCGAGGTGGCTCGGGTGTGGCTAGAGTATTTTGGGAGATGGCTTGGTGCGTTCGATAAAGTGTCAAATTCGAAAATTAAAAGATAAAAATTAAATCCATGGGTCCACTGGTTTGGCTCATGACTTGGAAGGGTATAATAAATAATAAAAATGCTATGTTTAAAATTTGGGATCAAAATAACAAGTTTTAAATTTATCCGAGATTTTATCGCTGCACGATACGTTAATTAAAGAATTAATTGAAACGCCTAGATTTAAGCTTAATAAAATTATTGAAAATTATATTTAAGATCAAATAATTATTAGAAGTCTAATTTTTTAATTTGGGAATTTTATATTAAGGTTGGTTTAATTCGGGATTAAAACTCTTTAATATGTCACATTTAAAAATTAATTTAAAAGTCCTCGATTTAAGATAAATAAAAATATGAGAAAATTCAGGTAAGCTTAAATAATTATTTGGGACATGTTAGAGTCAATGAAATTAAGAAAAATTCAAAAACCTTAAATTTTACGTCTAGGGGTAAAACGGTCATTTTACACTTAGAAATTTGTAAACGTCATAGCAGTGTCCTGAATGTTGTTTTATATGATAATTTGATTATGTTGAATGTTTATGAATGTTCATATGTTAAAATATGATTTTTAAATATTCATGGATTTTTATGGTTTAATTATGGACATTTAAAAGATATGTTGCACGCTTGGTTTAAAAGAAAAATGTTATATGCATGTTTAAATTTTATAAAATGATGAGAATATGAAATGTTGAAGGAAGTGAAGCAATTGTGACTAATACGATGATATGTTGGAAATATCGTGAGGGTTATGGTTCTAGTGGGAGCCCGACGATCGTATTTCCTTGGATACAGATATGAATATGTATATGTATACGATGATATGTTAATACGTAAGGCTAAGGTCCAGTTGACCGGTGAGAGTGTTGCTGGTGTCCCCGTCGCCCAGTACTGTGGTTACATGTAGATGGATCCATCCCCAACACGTAGACGTAGATGAACACGAAAGTCACAATTAACGATCTTAATTCAACGAAAAGAAAAAAGAATACATATATGTTGATGATAATATGTATATGAATATGTTGATGATGTGAAAATGTCTACGAAAATGTTTATTAAAAAGTTTATGAAAATGTTTATGTTTTGAAGTTTATGTATGTTATAAAAATGGTATTTTTACGTAAAAGTATTTTCACTATTTTTTGTGGTTTTATACGTATTATTTGGTATCAAGAATATGATGTGTTGAGTCTTTAGACTCACTTGGTGTGATTGATGCAGGTGAATATGATAATAATGTTGAGGGAGGCTTGGATGCCTGATTTGACTAGACTGAAGGTGCACACGATCCGAGGACCAACGCTTCTATTTTCCACATTTACGTTTATACGAATATTTATTATTGCTTCTGAGAGATTTTTGAGAGGTTTAGTATGTGCTATACTTTTCAAATTTATTGCTTCTTAGGGTTGGTAAACGTTGGAAGATTTTACGATTGGAACTATTTCTTTAGATTTTCAAATACTAGTTGGCTGGTTTTATTTTAAAAATGGTGCAAAAGTATTTTATGTATATGTATATGCAGTGGCCGAATTTTTGAGAGCTTTGAGAAAAAAAATTTTCTAGTAATTTTTAAGCAAAACGAATAAGCTGACGTTTCAGTTGGTATTAGAGCAATGGTTCTGTAAATGGTTGTGCCACCATCAGTGCTGGAAATATCAGTCGTCAAGCCTCAATTTGTAAGTTTTATATGCTTTATATGATTTAATATGATGTTACCCGCATGATGACATGAATAATTTGTTTACGTTACATGTTTACTAGATTTTTGAGTATATATACTTTGCATGACTAAATTGCTAAATGAATGAGGATATGTCACATGATTAGAAAACTTAGATTTAAATGCATGTTGGTTACGTTAGAATTTGGAAAACTTTCAAATAAAATGCCTCTTAGACGTGCCCCTGTTAATGAGAATCAAGCCGAGAACAGTGTGAACCATCAAGGGAATGCACCACCCCACCACCTCCTCCAAGGGATGCTGATACTCGTGCGTTAGAGGGGATGACTCGTTTCTTCGAGCAACAGTTACAGCAGCAACAGTTACAACAGCAGCAGTTGCAACAGCAGTTACATCAGGCACCTAGGCCACAGCATGACATATTTGATCAGTTCCAGAGGCTAGGGCCAAAGGAATTTTCTTGCACCACCAATCCATTTGCTGCTGAGAGTTGGATTCGTGCACTCGAGGTACACTATCGTTATCTGGATATGAGGGATGCGGACCGTGTGAGGTGTACCACTTATCTGTTTAGGGATGACGCTTCTTTATGGTGGGAGGGAGCCGAGCATGGTGATAATCTCGCTACACTTACTTTGGCTCGTTTCAAGGAGATATTCTATTAAAAATATTTTGCTGCTGATGTTAGAGGACGATTGAAGAGAGAGTTTATAAGTCTCCGTCAGGGAGACTCGACTGTTGCTGAGTTTGTGAAGAAGTTTGATAGGGGTTGTCATACCCCTTATTGCAAGGGATCCTGCAGAGAAGCTTAGACACTTCATGGATGGCCTACGACCTACCCTTCGAAATAATGTTATGATGATGCGTCCTTTGGATTATGCTACTGCTACTGCTTATACATTCCAGTCTAAGCAATCTTTGAGGGACATTGATTTTGAGATGCAACGCAAGAGGCAACAACACCATAATAACAATCAGCCAAACAAGAAACCATATACGGGTCTTCCTAACCTCAAGGGCCTCAACATCCTCAAGGTCAAGTCAAGGAACAAGCACCACCAAAGCCACAACAACCTGGAGCACCAAAGCCTCCCGATATGAAACCATGTAAGGATTGCAATCGCTTTCATTTTGGCCAGTGCATGTGGGGATCTTTTAGATGCTTTGTATGCAAGGAGGAAGCGTATAAGGATGCTGATTGCCCGAAGAAGAAGGCACCTACTATGGGAAGTGTATATGTTATGAATACTGAAAAAGTCAAGGAGGAGGCAGACACTACACTCATTATGGGTAACCTAGTCATTTAAAATTTTTATATTGCTTATGATTGCATGAAAGGTTAAGATGATTATTAGAATCGAATTGGGATCAAGGTGACATAAGGACATTCTAGAACTTAATTTTTATCAGAGTAGCGCAGCGGAGGCGTGGATTTTTGGGATACTAGAACTAAGTTTAAACTTTTGGTTATAGAGGATAAGCGAATTTCGAGGACGAAATTTTATTTAAAGGGGGAGGAATTGTAAGGTTCAAAATTAAGACGACTTAGTCCAACTGCATGCAAATCTAGGAATTCTGAAAAAAAAAAAGGCTAATTAATTGATTTTAATTGCTCAACTAATTATGTGACTTGCATGATTATATGTTAAATAGAATTTTAGTGTCATTATGCACAAAATGTATTTTTAAGGGTAATTCAAGTTGCGATCGAGGAATAGAGAACGAGGACTGAAAAATGTAAAATATTTTTATTAAATAATTGTTTTTAATGATTTAAAATATGATTGATGATTTTTTATTATTTTTGAAAATAAGAGTTTTAAGGTGATTTTATACGCCGGGACGTAATTTTTAGCGGTGTTGGATTTTCAACAAAAATACGAATATTTTAGCAACCCGGCTGTTAAATTCACAAACTTATTTAAAAAAAACTATTTTAATATTTTAATTAAGCATTAATGGGCCTAACTTTATGCTTAATGGACCTAGGCTTAATTAAGGAATTATTAACTATAAAATATGTTAAACCCCACCCCAAACCACTTCACAACTCACGCCCCACACCCCAAAAATATTCAAACTCTTCCCCCAACTCATAAACACATGCACACACAAGGAAATTAAGGGGAAAAGCATCAAAGTTGCAAAGGTTTCATTACATCGTTTTCTCGTCGCCGTTCTTTGCAATCGTTAACGTTTATTCGTGCGTAAATTACGGAAAAGTACGCCATATTCTTCCCTTCAATCATCATTCACACCATAGTAATTGTTTAAAATTAGTTTGCATGAAAAACAAGTGGTAACTTGTGATAATCTCGGTTTTTTATCATATGTTGGTTTTTGGCTTATTTTTTATTCCAAATTCATGTTATTATGTGGTTATGAGGGCTGCCATGTTAGGAGTATAATCAAGGAGGTTTACTCGAAGCTTTAGGGTCATAAAACTCAACCAAAACACAGCACACGATCAATGGATACAAGCTGGTACCACGTTACTGTCATGGTGCTTGAGGGGATCGGTTATATGGGCATGGTGGCTGGGCTTGGGTTCAATTGGGGTCAGGGCTTTGCTATGGTCCGTGAGGGGTCAGAGTAAGAGTCTTAGCCATGCTAGGTCTCAAAAACAAGGGGCTCGGAGGAGTCCTTGTGAAACGTCTGCTATTCGTTTTCTTAAAACGTGCTAGAAATTTTTTATTTTTTTTTCAAACCTCACTTAGCATTCGGCCGAACCATAAAATATTTTTGACATCATTTTTAAAATAAAAAAATCAACTAACATTTGAAAATCCAAAGGAATTAGTTTAAAACATAAAACCGTTAAACTTTTACCAAACCCAAAAACATTATTTGAAAAGTATAGCCCATATTATAACCTCTCAAAAACCTCTCTTAAATAAATCATCGTAACTTAAAATCGTAAATCATAACTAGTGCGGAAAACTAGCGTCAGTCCTTGGATTATGTGCAACTTTAGTCCAACAAAGTCAACCATCAAGACCTCCATTAACATTATTATCATAATCACCTGCATCAATCACACCTAGTGAGTCTAAAGACTTAACACGTCATATCCTTGATAACTAGTAATACATACTACAGATCACATACAACAGTGAAAAATATTTGTACTTAAAATAACGTTTTCATGATAATGCATAAACTTTAAACTTGACCATGTTCATAAACATGTAAAATCATAAACATTTTCGTATTATCATAAACGTATACATATTCATATTCATGTTCATATACGTGTTTGTTGAATTCAGATCGTTGATTGTGACTTTCATATACGTGTTGGGCGATGGATCCATCTACATGTAACCACAGTACTGGGCGGCGGGGACACCAGCGACACTCTCACCGGTCAACTGGGCCTTGGTCTTACGTGTTAACATATCATCATATAAATATACATATTCGTATCCAAGGAAATACGATCGTCGGGCTCCCACTGGGACCATAACCCTCACGATATCTCCAACATATCATCGTGTTAGTCATAACCCTTTCACATCCTTCAACATTTTATCATCACTTAATAAAAATCATGCATATACGTATCGTTTTCATTTTCGAAACCAAGCATGCAACACTTCTTTTAAATGTCCAATAATTAATCCATAAAAATTCCTTGAACATTTAAAAAACATGATTTAACATATAAAAATTCATAAACATCCATAATCATTGAAATAATCATATTTAGCATATAAAATAGCATTTAGGACACTGTCATGACGTTTACTAATTTCTAGGTGTAAAATGACTGTTTTACCCCTAGACGTAAAATTTCACGTTTTTGACATTTCCTTAATTTCATTGACCCTAACATGTCCCAAATATCTATTTAAGCTTACATGAATTTTCTCATATTTTTATTTAGCCTGAATCGAGGACTTTTAAATTAATCTTTAAATTGTACGTATTAATGCGTTTTAATCCCGAATTAAACCAAACTTAATATAAAATTCCCAAATTAAAAACTTAGACTTCTAATAATTATTTGAGCTTAAATATAATTTTTTTTCATAATTTTATTAAGCTTAATTCTAGGCGTTTCTCGATTCGTTTTTAAACTTAAACGTACTTCTCGGTTTTGACCCGTATGCACTCGAAACTTCTCCAAACCTTACCAAACTTTAACCAAAGCTTCCTAACACATAACTAAGCCTTATTGAACTCAATTGAAGCCCACAAAATCCATGGAACCCGCCCCTACAGCTGCTGATTTTTCTGCATGGGTGTTCTAGTCCTAATAGGACTCTAACTCCTCCTATTTCGGTTCCAGCCCTTAATCAATGAATCCAGACCCTGTTCGACCCTCCTAGGACCCTACCTGAACCCTCTAAGGCCCTCTGAGATCAGCCCTCACGAGCCATGCACGAAGACGTGCATGGTTCTCTTCCTTGCGCTCGGCCGCGGCTAGATGGTGCTCTAGCCGTGTGCCCTTCCACTCCTAACCCTTCCAGCTCTGCGTGCACCCCCCTTGGCTCGAGGCCAGGACCCTCACGAGTCCAGCCCTTTGCCCTGATGGAGCCTGCACAGCCGCCTACCCCCTAGTTCCTCCAAAAGCCGCAGCTAGCCTTTCGGGTTCTTCCACCGTGCGGCCCCTTACTCAGTTGGTTCCTACCCTTGAACAAACACTTTAGGACCCTCGTACACTCCCCTTAAGTCTCTTGGTCGCGATCTTAACAGCAGCAAGCCGCCGAGAGTCCTAATGAACCCTAGCCGAAGAGTCCCAACCCACTAGGACTCTAAATTTTCGTTTCTTATGATACATGGTCCTGTCCAGCCCTTGATCATGCCCTTAAGGACTCTAAATCCAGTGGAAAAACGTCCCCTATGAAGCCCCTAACATGGCAGCCCCTTAATGCAAAGTTATCATAAGTTTGGGTGATGAAAACATGAGTTTTTGACATGATATGGACTAAAAACGAAAATACATAAAAGACCAACATATTTTCCATGCAAACATAATTAAAACATGTAATATGGTGCGATAGACGAGAAAAGGAGATTTATGGCGTGCTTTTGCGCATTTAACGCACGATATAACGTTGAGAAATCGAAGAACGGCGGAGAGAAGACGATGGCTTGAAGCCCTTTGCAACTTTTGAACTTTTCTTCAAATTATTGTGAGTGTGTGTATCGTGTATAAGGGGTGGGAGGTTTGAGAGTGAATAATTCAGAAGTGGCGTGAGTTATGTGTGTGGGAGAAAAGAGTTTTAACGTATTTAAATACTAATTAATTCACTAATTAGGGCTTAGGCCTATTAAGCCCTTAATTTAAGCCCATTAGTTTTAATTAGGATTTAAATAAAATATTTACAAAGTTTTGGTAAAATAAATTTGTGAATTTATTAGCCGGATTGTTAGAAAGCTCGTATTTTGTTTGAAAAACCAATACCAATAAAATTTACGTCCCGACGTATCACCTCAAAACCCCTTATTTTTCAAAAATAAGAAAAAGCAACACTCATATTTTAAATAATTAAAAATAATTATTTAATAAAAACATTTTACATTTTTCACCCTTCGGTCCCCGTTTCTCGATCGTCACTCGAATAACCTTTAAAAATATATTTTAATGCAACCATGTAGAAAAATATATTTTAAATGTAACGCCCCGAAAATTTAAAAGTCCACGCGAACCACATGCATGCAATTAGTAAATTCTCGTGTATTTTAATTAAATATTTTAATTGCATGAATTAATTTATTTGTGCTTACTTGCATGTTTAAAATATATTTTTCTACATGATTGCATTAAAATGTATTTTTAAAAGATATTCGAGTTGCGATCGAGGAACGGAGACTGAGGACTGAGAAAAATAGAAAATATTTTTATTAAATAATTATTTTTAATTATTTAAAATATGGTTGATGCATTTTAGTATTTTTTTGAAAATAAAGGGTTTTGAGGTGATTTAATACGCCGGGACGTAAATTTTATCAGTGTTGGTTTTTCAACAAAAATACGAACTTTTTGACAACCCGGCAATTTAATTCACAAACTATTTTTACCAAAATTTTACTAATATTTTATTTAAATCCTAATTAGACTAATGGGCCTAATTTAATGGATTAAGGCCTAGTTAGTAAACCAATTAGTATATTTTATGTATTTAATATGTTAAAGACCCTACCCTAGCATGAAAACAATCGGCCACCCACCTCTTTTAAAAATCTGAAACTCTCCCCACCCCTCTCTTAAAACTCACGGCACACACACTAGCAAGATAGGAAGAGAATTTCGAAGGTGCTTGCAAGAGCAAGCCGAAGTGTTCCTCCGTTCTTCGGCGTCAAAAGTTTTCGTGCGTAAATCACGCAAAGGCACGCCATAATTCTTCTTTTTCTCATCAATAACACCTTAATATATATTTAATGATGACTGGCATGAAAAACAAGTATCTCTTTTATTATTTTCGTTTTTACACATATACATGGGTTTAATGCATGTTTTTGTCATCCAAAACTTGTGATAAATTTGCATAAAGGGGCTGCCATGGTAGGGGCATCACAAGGGACGTTTTCCAGAAGGTTTAAGGACCCATAGATGAAAGCTTAAGGGCTGGACAGTAGGGTGAAGTAGGTTGAACGAAAATTGCATGTTATGGGGCTAGGGCTGCGTCTTTTTGGCTTCAGGCGTGGGAGGCTGTTAGAAGGCTGTTAAGGGATTGTCCAGGGGTCTTAAGGGGCTGTAGGAGAGTTCAAGGGAGGCAGCACGATAATAGGCCAAAAGGGGCTGGGGATCGCGTGGGCAAGAGGGGGCTGCGCATGGTTATGGTGGACGGGTTGCAAGGCTGGGCTCTTTTGGGACGTGGGGCCTGGTCCAGCTGCTTGCTGAGGAGTCTGTCTAAGTCCTAGGAGAGTCGACCAGGTCCTGGACTAAGCGGTTAGGGGCTGGAACATAAACAGGATAAGTTAGAGTCCTAGTAGGACTAGAACACCCATGTAGAAAAACCAGCAGCTGCAGTGGCGGGTTCCAGGGATTTTGTGGGCTTGAATTGAGTTCAATAAGGCTTAGTTATGTGTTAGAAAGCTTTGGTTAAAGATTGGTAAGGTTTGGAGAAATTTCAAGTCCATACGAGTCAAAACCGGGAAGTTAGTCTAAGTTTATAAACGATTCGGGAAACGCCTAGATTTAAGCCTAATAAAATTATAAAAAATTATATTTAAGCTTAAATAATTATTAAAAGTCCAAGTCTGTAATTTAGGAATTTTAAATTAAAGTTTGGGATTTTTCGGGATTAAAACACCGTCAAAACAGTTAATTAAAGATTAATGAAAAAGTATACTATTTAAGCTAAATAAAATTATGGAAAAATTCATGTAAGCTTAAATCATTATAATGATTTGGGACATGTTAGAGTCAAGAAATCAAGAAAAAAGTCAAAAACGTAAAATGTCACGTTCAGGGGTAAAACGGTCTTTTTACACCTAAAAATTAGTAAAGGTCATGGCAGTGCCCTAAATGCTGATTATGATTATTTTTAAATGTTTATGAAATGTTCATGATTGATTTATGATTTTTAAATGTCTATGGGATTTTTATGATTTAAGGTTGACATTTAAAATACATGTTGCATGCTTGGTTTCAAAAATAAAAANGATCGTATTTCTATTCGATGAGGATAGGCCAAGGCCCAGTTGACCGGTGAGAGTGTCGCTGGAGTCCCCGCCGCCCAGTACTGTGGTTATATGTAGATGGATCCATCGATCATGTCATGTGAGGAAAGTCACAATTAACGATCTGAATTCAACAAAGGAAAAGGAAAATGTTTATGATCATGATAAAAGGTTTTATGTCATGTTTTGAGGAAAAAGAAAAGGTTAAGGTTTATGTTATGCATGTCATGAAAATGTTTATGTTTAAAGTTGATACATCATTATGAAAATGTTTTTATGCATCATAAAAAGGTTTACGAAAATGTTCATGTTTGAAGTTTATGCATCTTCATGAAAACGATATTTTAAGTACAAGTATTTTTCACTGTTGCGTGTGGTTTTATACGTATTACCTGTTATCAAGAATATGACGTGTTGAGTCTTTACACTCACTAGGTGTTATTGATGCAGGTGTTTATGATAAAAATGTTATGGGAGGTCTTGATGGTTGACCTGACTGGACTGAAGATGCACACGACCCGAGGACCAGCGCTTCTAGCTTTCCGCATTTACGATTATGATTTATGTTAAAGCTTTTTACGACTTTTTATTTATGCTTTTGAGTGATTTTTGAGAGATTATAGTTTGGGCTGTATTTCTCAAATATATAGTTGGTTGTGTTTATTTTAAAATGATATCCAAAATATTTTATGTAATTTTTGTGGTTCGGCCGATGCTAGGGAGGTTTAAAAAAAAAATTCTAGCACACATTTTGAGAAAAAGAAAGGCAGACGTTTCATTAAACATGCAATTATGCACAACATAATTAATTAATGCAATTAAAAAATTTAATTAAAATACAAGAGAATTTAATAATTGCATGCATGTGGTTTGCGTGGACCTTAAAATTTTCGGGGCGTTACACCTTGCCAACAAAGATTCCACCCAAGAGCAAGTAAGGAACAGTGCAGGTTGTACCGGTGCAGGGAAGAGAGGGGGTCGGCCAGGGGGCTTTGGGCTAGGCTGGGCTAGGTCCTTAGGGTCCTGAAAGGGTGCACAAGGGTTTGGGCAAGGGCTGGTGCAGCTGGGTGGCTGCTGGGTCGAGAGGAAACGAGACAACCTTGAGGGAGCATGGTTACACGTGAGCTGTTGTCTTGGTGCAGAGCTTCGTGTGTGGATTACGGGCTTAGGCTAGGGGCTTGGCTTGGGTCAAGGACTGGTTTAGGATCAGTAGGGGTCTGGGTGGACGGTGGTCATGGGTTGGGAGAGTCTTAATCGGTTAAGGAGTCCTAAGAAGTAAGGACTCTCATGCACACACACAAGGGTCACAGGCAGGGGGTTATTAGAGGGTCCAAGGGTCTGGTCCAGGGATTGGGCTTGGTCAGTAGGGTCCTTAGGTGTGTCGGCTCGGGTTTGGCTCGAGGTGGCTCGAGTATTTTGGGAGATGGCTCGATGCGTTCAATAAGGTGTCAAATTAAAATATTAAAAGATAAAAATTGAATCCATGGGTCCACGAGTGTGGCTCATGACTTGGAAGGGTAGAATAAATAATAAAAATACTATGTTTAAAGTTTGGGATCAAAATAACGAGATTTATGTGGGATTTTATCGCCGCACGATACGTTAATTAAAGAATTAATTGAAACACCTAGATTTAAGCTTAATAAAATTATGTAAAATTATATTTAAGCTCAAATAATTATTGGAAGTCTAATTTTTTAATTTGGAACTTTTATATTAAGGTTTGTTTTAATTCGGGATTAAAACGCATTAATACATCACATTTAAAGATTAATTTAAAAATCCTCGATTTAAGCTAAATAAAAATTTGAGAAAATTCATGTAAGCTTAAATAATTTTTTGGGACATGTTAGAGTCAATTAAATTAAGAAAAAGTCAAAAACGTGAAATTTTACGTCTAGGGGTAAAATGGTCATTTTACATCTAGAAATTTTTAAACGTCATGGCAGTGTCTTGTATGCTGTTTTATATGCTAATATGATTATGTTGAATGTTTATGAATGTTCATATGTTAAAATATGATTTTTTAATGTTCATTGATTTTTATGGTTTAATTATGTACATTTAAAAGATATGTTGCATGCTTGGTTTAAAAGAAAAACGTTATAAGCATGTTTAAATTTTATAAAGTGATGAGAATATGAAACGTTGAAGGAAGTGAAGTAATTGTGACTAATACGATGATATGTTTGAAATATCGTGAGGGTTATGGTCGCAGTGGGAGCCCGACGATCGTGTTTCCTTGGATTCGGATATGAATATGTATATGTATATGTATACGATGATATGTTAATACGTAAGGCCAAGGCCTAGTTGACCGGTGAGAGTGTTGCTGGTGTCCCCGCCGCCTAGTACTGTGGTTACATGTAGATGGATTTATCGCACAACACGTAGACGTAGATTGACATGAAAGTGACAATTAACGATCTGATTTCAACGAAAGGAAAAAGGAAAACATATATGTTGATGATAATATTTATATGAACATGTTGAGGATGATATGAAATGTTTACGAAAATGTTTATGAAAATGTTTATGAAAATGTTTATGTTTTGAAGTTTATGTATGAAATTAAAATGGTATTTTTACGTAAAAGTATTTTCACTGTTGCTTGTGGTTTTATACGTATTATTTGGTATCAAGAATATGATGTGTTGAGTCTTTAGACTCACTAGGTGTGATTGATACAGGTGAGTATGATAATAATGTTGAGGGAGGCTTGGATGCCTGATTTAACTGGATTGAAGGTGCACACGACCCGAGGACCAGCGCTTCAATTTTCCGCATTTACATTTACGATTATGTTAAAAGATTTTACGACTATTTATTATTGGTTTTGAGAGATTTTGGAGAGGTTTAGTATGGGCTATATTTTTCAAATTTATTGCTTCTTAGTTTTGGTAAACTATGGAAGATTTTACGATTGGAACTATTTCTTTGGATTTTTAAATACTGGTTGGCTGGTTTTATTTTAAAAATGGTGCAAAAGTATTTAATGTATATGTATATGCAGTGGCCGAATTTTTGAGAGCTTTGAGAAAAAAAATAAAAATAAAAATTTTTTAGTACTTTTTAAGCAAAACGAATAAGCAGATGTTTCAGCATTGTTTCTGACAAACAGCGCAAAGAACTAGGTCATTTCCACGAGCATCTGAGCCTGAAGGTCTGGTGGTGAACGTGAAGGGGAAACTCTCTGCTCATCACGAGCCTCACGGCCCTCACGGTTAACCGTACGTCTAAGAAGCATATTGTTCCACAATTTAACCCAACACGTGACCAACATGCATAACCGAACTACTAATATAACATGCTAAAAAGGTTCAAAAACTTAAACATGCAGTTAAAGAAACTCGTTCTTAACACTTAATGTATTTAAAACCATAAAAACTTAGAGACTTGGGGCGTGACTTCTTGAGCTTCTAGCAACCAGCAGTGGCAAAACCTTATATCAGGAAACCTTGGGCTCTGATACCAACTGTGCTGAACCGTTTCTTAAAATACCAATACTTTAATATTTACGGAAAAATTTAAAATTTTCTTATTAAATAATTTTTCATAAATATAACTCGTAAAATAAATCACGGTTACCACTCGTACTAAAAATAAATTAATATATAAACTCCATCATTTTAAATTCCACAA
Organism: Primulina huaijiensis; assembly: GCF_012295235.1. Lineage (NCBI taxonomy): Eukaryota > Viridiplantae > Streptophyta > Magnoliopsida > Lamiales > Gesneriaceae > Primulina > Primulina huaijiensis. The sequence goes on from NC_133313.1 coordinate 7,935,143, forward strand.
CCATAAAATCCAAGTTAAAACATCAACCATAATTTGAAAAATCCAACATAATATAAAAAGTCTCAACTTACAAGTCACCACTACTAAGGCTTAAAATTAGATAAAATAGTTTTAAAATGTGCATAATAAAAATTCTAGTGAACTACAAGGTCCTCAGGTTTGCATTGCCACTAGTCCGAGCCTGCTCACTGGTCATCGCCTCTCGTCTCCTCAACTACATCATTTGCATCGATCAAGTATAATGATTCTAATGACTCAGCATGCACAAACCATGAATAACAAGTAATACGTAATAAAAATCCATGCAATTTTTAAACATAGCTCGTATATAACATAATATAAACATAAATATGTATAACGCTACCTTCTGGCATAAACATTTTCATAAAATCATATTTTCTTACTTGTCATAATAATCGTAATCGTAAATAATTTTGCGTAGAGTTCTGTTCAATGCAAGTGGCCCATAACATAAATCGTTTGATCAAACTAAACCACAGTACTGGGCCGACAGAGATCACCACAGACCTTGGACTGGATGTCTGTAATGCCTGAGATTTTATCAGTGTAATCTGAGATTGATTAATCGATTAATTGATGTGATCATAGACGGACCACTTCGAGACACGAATGGGAGTAGCAGGAGTGTTGTGTTGTGTGAGACCAGAAGGTCTCGCGCATATGCGCGAGCTGTGCGGAAGCCTATTGTGCGAGACAGAACATCTCGCGCATATGCGCGAGGGGGTGATTTCCAAAAATGCCGAGACAGAGGTTCTCGTGCACATGCGAGGGTGAGGGCGCGCATATGCGCGAGCTGCCGAGAAGCCAAACGCCGAGACCAGTAGGTCTCGCGCATATGCGTCGAGGGAGGTCGCGCATATGCGCGAGACGTGCTGAGTACAGAATGAGCCACATGTTCAGTTTCATGCATGATATATATATATATACTAAGCAACGTTATTCCTTCAGCATTCAGAAAGGAAAAGAGGAGAACGAAGGAAGCTCGGGAGAATTCTCAAGTACTAGAACTTAGCTTGCGCAAAATCCGTCTGTCAGAATTTAGATCCGAACATATTTCCGTGATACTTTCGACAAAGGCTTCACAAAGACGTAAGTTTTCTTATGTTTTAATATGGTTGGAAAATACGTTATTGAAGGAATCAGATATGATTAATATATGGTGTTCTTGAGATATTAGACATCGTATAATCGCAACCGGATTGAAGAACAGATACCGTATGAAATTGTTATGATTTTCAGATTTGATTTGATTGAGATTATACAGATTCGGTATCAGATTATGTTATTGACTGATAATGAGATATTGAGATTGGTATATACTTATTTTGTATTGCCGGTATGTCGAGATTGCACTATTATGCTGTCAGAATTTGATAAGATTGAGATATCTTGTTTGAATGGGATGATGATATTGTATCTTCGATTGTCATTGTCAGATTGAGTATTGACAGGCTTCGAATTCGAGACTTCGACTTCATCAGATCGACAAGAGAAATGTATAAATCAATGCTGAACCGGGAGGATATAACTCGAGTTAGATCTGACTTGAGTTTCCCTAAATCACATACTCTATTTTATTGCATTGATGTTTGCAATTCCTGAGATTGAGATGCTTAGTCTGAGTTATAGAAAAGCATGTATTGAGTCATGGGCGGAGGTGCCTAGTCAATGGCGGAGGTGCCAAGACACTGGAGGTTGGTTTATATCGATGTTGCGTAGGAGCGGATCTGCTTCTATTGCGGAGATTCGGTATATTGTGCGAATGTGCAGGAACCGGGATCCCTAGATTAGAGAAGAGTCGAGTCAGAGATTAAGAGTCAAGAGTTTGACTTAAGGTTTATATCAATTCACGTCTTTCAGATTTTGATACATGTTATTGATAATTGTTCTATTCTTTTGCATATGTTTATATGATTGCATGTTTACGTTGTTTATACTGGGAATATTATTCTCACCGGAGTTATCCGGCTGTTATTGTGTCTGTATGTGTGATGACAACAGGTGGGACAGGATCAGGATCGTGAAGAGGATGAGAGATCAAGATTAGCGTGGAGATTCGGGTCCAAAAGTAGATTTGGCTTCAACTGTAGAGGCCTAAAAATCCGTATTTGAAAATTTGAGGAAAAATTAAAAATTTTCTTTTAAACTAAATAAAATATCCTGTTCATAGATAAAAGATAAAATAAAGTATAATGTTTAAAAATAGCAGCGGAAGAATTTAGTTTGCAAAATAACTTTTAAAATTTTATCCAACAGTAAATAAAAATGTTTGAGCGATAACAATAATAAATGCTGAAAAGTGAGGTCCTCGGGTCCCACTACTCCCGACTCGAGCTGGCTCACTGATCCCCGCCCTCGGTCCCGGCATCATCAGTACCTACAACAATCAAGTCTAGTGAGCCTAAAGACTCAGCATGCATATATCGTAGGTAACGAGTAAATACTATTAAAATTTTGCATGGGATAAGCGGGCATCTCCTCCGAACAGATAAGAGGCACAACGAACTCGATCTGCATCCCCAAGCTCCATAAACTCGAAAATAACCTTGAGGGACTTGATCCAGCCCTCGGCAATCATGGGGTCCGTCGTCCCTAAAAACTCCTTAGGACGCATCTTCATTAATCTCTCATAGACAGCCTCGGGCCCTGTCGGCCTGGTCACCACAGCATGGTTCCCCGCAAACTGTGCGAAGAACTGAGTCATCCCAGCTAGCATCTGGGCATTCATGTCCGGTGGAGGTGGAGGGGGTAAATCTCCCTCCTGCCTCTGCTCCTCTCTGTCCTCTTGGCGAGGCTCCTCATTTCTAGTGCTCTCGGGAATGCGTCTAGGGGGCATCCTCTTCCATACATAACCCATACGTAACCAACGTGCATAACTGAACTGAAAATATCATAGTGAAAATATTTGCTCCTAGGAGCCCTGTAATGAAATAACTTGTAATAATTTTCTGGTGAGATTATGGTCTACGCAAGTGGTCCCTGAACTGAACTGAACTGAACTGACCGGTAACTGGCGACCGGGCCGGTAACTGGCGACCGGACTTAAGCATGATAGTAAAGTGACCACAAGCAATATCGCATAAATCTCAAAATGAATATTTGCACGTAATATAATTAACTAACATAATTAAATATGAACAATTTCGATCTTCTTGCAATAAAATCATGTACTTGCGATATTTAAAAATACCTATATGGCTTGATTGAAGAGTGAAAGAAGATATAAACATGCCTTGGTTTGTTTTGACAGAAAACAAACGAAATAACGA
>NC_133313.1:7943080-7952038 GCF_012295235.1 Primulina huaijiensis
TTCTCTAACCAGAATTCGCACTTACTGAACTTTGCGAATAACTTGTGCTTCTGCAAGGTCTGCAACACTGTGGTCAGATGTCTGCTGTGATCCTCTTGATTCTTGGAGTAGACGAGAATGTCGTCTATGAATACTATCACAAACTGATCAAGATACGGCTGAAATACGCGATTCATGAGATCCATGAAGATCGCTGGCGCATTCGTCAAACCGAACGGCATCACAAGGAACTCATAGTGGCCATAACGAGTCCTGAAGGCAGTCTTGGAAACATCAGCATCTCTCACCCTCAACTGGTGATAGCCAGAACGCAGATCAATCTTGGAGAATACCGAAGCTCCCTGCAACTGATCAAATAGATCTTCAATCCTTGGAAGTGGGTACTTGTTCTTCACTGTAACCCTGTTCAACTCCCGGTAATCAACACAAAGTCTCATAGAGCCATCCTTCTTCTTCACAAACAAAACTGGCGCGCCCCATGGAGAAAAACTAGGGCAAATGAACTCTTTGTCAAGAAGTTCCTGAATCTGCTTCTTTAGTTCTGCCATCTCTGTCGGCGCTAGTCGGTACGGTGCTTTGGAGATCGGAACCGTACCTGGCATAAGCTCAATAGAAAACTCCACCTCTCTCTCAGGTGGCATACCAGAGACGTCCTCAGGAAAAACATCTAAGAAGTCTCTAACAATCGGAACATCTGAAGCTGACTGACTGGGTGTCTCGGGGACAGATATAAAAGTTGCTAAAAACGCCCGACACCCTCTATGCATGAGCTTCCTAGCCTGAACATAAGATATAATGCGTGGTAAAGGAAAGTACATGTCCGGCTCGAATAAGAACTGCGTCATTCCCGGCGGTCGGACTACAACAGATCTCCGCTGGAAGTCTATCAACACCCTGTTCCGTAATAACCACTCCATCCCCAAAATGATGTCAAACTCTGGCATCGGCAATAAGATGAGATCCGCATAAACAAGATTTCCATGCAGCTCAAGGTCTATGTCTCAGATCACATTGGTAGCTGTTATCTCCTCTCCAGAAGGCAATGCTACGGAAAATGCGACATCTAGTCCAATAGTCTTGACCTTGAGGGAATTAGCAAAGGTCTCCGAAATAAACGAGTGAGTATCTCCTGAATCTATCAGGGCTTTCGTAGATGACCCGGCTATAAAAATCCTTCCTGTCATCAGCATGGTATCGGGGTTCGTCTCCGCAGCATGGATCGCAAACACTCTGCCTTTGGTAGGCGGATTCCTCTGCGGGCACTGCAGAAATAAGTGGTCTGGACTACCACAATTATAACACTTTCCTGAGCCAAACATGCATGCTCCCGGATGGCGACGTGAGCACTTAGGGCAAACTGGATGCTCAAAAGTCCTCGGGGCTGGGTGTCCCCGCTGCTGCTGACCTCTGTTTCTAGGCGGCCCGTGAAAAGGCCTCTTGTTCTGCTGCTGATGCTGCTGAGGAGGAGGGCGATGTGGTACCTGGACTGGTCGCTTCCCCAAGCTATCTCTCTCAATATCACGCTGATCCTGCTCTGCGGCTAGGGCTTTGTAGACAGCGACCTCATAAGAAGTAGGGTCAGACACCCTAACATCACGGCGCAAGATCGGCCGTAGACCCACCAAGAAATGCATCAACTTGGCTCTAGCATCATTCGCGATCAGGGGCACAAAATGACAGCCCCTTTCAAACTTACGGATGAACTCCGTAACAGTCATATCTCCCTGTCTCAGGCTCATGAACTCAGTGGTCAGCCTGGTGCGCACTTCCTCCGTGAAATATTTGGAGTAGAATACCTCCGTGAAGCGCTCCCAAGACAGTGTAGCCAGATTCAGGGCTACTGAAGCTCCATCCCACCATAAGCGGGCATCTCCTCCGAACAGATAAGAGGCACAACGAACTCGATCTGCATCCCCAAGCTCCATAAACTCGAAAATAACCTTGAGGGACTTGATCCAGCCCTCGGCAATCATGGGGTCCGTCGTCCCTAAAAACTCCTTAGGACGCATCTTCATTAATCTCTCATAGACAGCCTCGGGCCCTGTCGGCCTGGTCACCACAGCATGGTTCCCCGCAAACTGTGCGAAGAACTGAGTCATCCCAGCTAGCATCTGGGCATTCATGTCCGGTGGAGGTGGAGGGGGTAAATCTCCCTCCTGCCTCTGCTCCTCTCTGTCCTCTTGGCGAGGCTCCTCATTTCTAGTGCTCTCGGGAATGCGTCTAGGGGGCATCCTCTTCCATACATAACCCATACGTAACCAACGTGCATAACTGAACTGAAAATATCATAGTGAAAATATTTGCTCCTAGGAGCCCTGTAATGAAATAACTTGTAATAATTTTCTGGTGAGATTATGGTCTACGCAAGTGGTCCCTGAACTGAACTGAACTGAACTGACCGGTAACTGGCGACCGGGCCGGTAACTGGCGACCGGACTTAAGCATGATAGTAAAGTGACCACAAGCAATATCGCATAAATCTCAAAATGAATATTTGCACGTAATATAATTAACTAACATAATTAAATATGAACAATTTCGATCTTCTTGCAATAAAATCATGTACTTGCGATATTTAAAAATACCTATATGGCTTGATTGAAGAGTGAAAGAAGATATAAACATGCCTTGGTTTGTTTTGACAGAAAACAAACGAAATAACGACGCGGCGCGGCGGAGACGGAGTGCTCTTCACTTTCTTACTTTTTCTCTCTTAATTCCTTTAAACCAAGCATGCACCATAATTATTATAATGGCGAAAAAAATCGTAAACATGATGCATGAACATTTAAAATATCATAAATTTGTGCTCAGGGCGCTGCCAGGTCCAAAATCTCACATCGGGTGCAAAATGACCATTTTGCCCCTCGAACCCAAAAATTATCGTTTTGCCTCTAGACGTAAAATTCCACTTTTTTGACATTTTCTTAATTCCATTGACTCTAACATGTCCCAAATAATTATTTAAGCCTACAAGAATTTTCCCATATTTTTATTTGGCTTAAATCGATGACTTTTAAATTAATCTTTAAATATAACATATTAATGCGTTTTAATCCCGAATTAAACCAAACCTTAGCATAAAATTCTCAAATTAAAAACTTAGACTTCTAAAAATTATTTGAGCTTAAATATAATTTTCCATAATTTTATTAAGCTTAAATCTAGGTATTTCAATTAATTCTTTAATTAACGTTTCGTGCGGCGATTATATCACAAATAATTCCAAAACTCATCATTTTGACCCGAAACTTACCAAACTCCTTAAAATATCCCAAAACATATTTATAAGCATTCCTAGACGTAAACTCGAGCCCATTTTACAACTTAACCAATTCTTTTTAAAACTTAGCTCAGGGTCTAGGTTTTAATCCGAATCTAGCCGAAACTTAACCAAAATTTTACCAACTTTTTACCACCCTTTCTAAACACTTAAAAGGCTCTAACACCACTGAGCCAGCCCCCTTAGACCTTCGAACAAGACCCTGAACATCTGCTGGAAATTCCAGCAAGCCATCGTCCAACTCTAGCCTTGACACTAGCATGCTTCTACCGACTTCATGCTTAAACCGACTCAAACCGGACCCGAACCAGGCCCTAGACTTAACCCTTAGACATAACTTAAGACCATGGTTAAGCCCTTTTTAACTCAGAACCAGCGCCTAAGCCCCAAAAATTCAGAAACATGACAGCAGCTACAAGTGACTCAAACTGTGCAGTTTTCATGTTTCTGGTTGTACAGCTTTCTCCAGCCAACCAAGCCACGAGCCACCTTAATTAGACTCATCCTAGGACCCTTAGAGACTTCCTAAACCATAGCCAAAAGCCCTAGACCAACCCATGTGCAGAATCGAACAACGAAACCCAAACTTCCGATCTTGTACTCAAACACCACAATGGCTACTATCCCGAGCGTTTCCCCTTCGAGCTTGGAAAAACCGAGACTCCCTTATTCATTTGCCCTTACACACGACACATACAACCCTTTGCATCATGCATTTAGCAGCCCCTTGCACAATACTAACAAGAAACGTGAGTTGGATGAAGAAGGTGCAAGAACTATGAACAAAACCGAAGCCTTCCTACGTTATATGCAAGATCAAGAATTTTATGCAAATAAACCCACGTAACAGCAAGTATCTAGCATGTATGATGCAGAAATAAAAGTACAATGCGTGCCTGATTAAATATTTGATGTACAAAGGCTCGAAGTGACACGAGGCGGGGGAGGAAAGCTTGAGCTTGGAGGAATAATGGAGCACCGAATCTTGCTGCTGGAATACACGAAGGAGGAGGCTGATTGGAGGAGGGTGGGCGGCTGAATTAGGTTAGTGGGGTGCTAATGACTAGGTTTAGGTTAAATAATACTTAGTAGCTTAATTATATAGGTAATATTAGCTTATGGGCCATAATTTGCATTTTAAAAGTTTTAAAAGGGTTTTAAGCCCAACAACCTTAAAAGTAAGCCCATTAAATCCAAACGCACTCCCGAAAAATATTTTGTGTTAGAAAATTTTTGAAAATATTAGCCGAATCATTAAAAAGTCCCCCGATTCGATAAAATTCGCGTACCGTTAAAAATAAAGTCCTGCGGGTAAGAATACCTGGTAAAATCCCATTATTTGAAAAATCCACTTAAAACACCATATATTAATTTATAAAAAATTTAATCATGTAAAATAATTTTCCTGAAAATTCCCCGGTCTCCGATTCTCGTTCGAACGTGAAATGCAACTTAAAAATCTTAATGCACGAACTTTTAAAATTTCATGAAACAAATCTTATCATGCATGAATTATGCCTAAAATGCATAAAAATAATTAAACGTACATTAATGAAATAAACATGCTAAATTACCACTTCTTAAATAAGTCTTTATTAACTTATCTCAATACTCCATCTCCAGTCCGGCCTCACTTATTTAACTGAAAATGTGACAATTAAACTACTACGTAAAATAAATAAATTTAAAGAAAAGAATTTAAATACTCATGCAATAAAAAAAATCATTTTAATTTAAAATACTAGAATTATGCATGGCTTATACGTAGTCTAATTTACGGGTTCTACATCAACACTTGAGACGTAGTGGTTGAACCATAGTTTGATGTAAAAGTATTTTGTACAAGACTTGTACTTTTAATTTTGATATGTATAACAGATTGATTACATTATGTTCCGCACTGTATTTTAAAAAAAATTTAGACCCAATTTATTTAATTGATCCAATTATTTCCAAGAATGATTAAGAAATGAATTAGCGTCCTTGTCCCCACAATGTCCGCTCCCTAACATAACATAATTCCTCCGAAGACGTTGGAGAGGTCCCCAGACACGTTCTGCGGCTTTCAAACCCGTAACATAATTTGAACACAAGACAAATCGCATAGCTCAAAAATAATTATTTTACATGTGATGTATATTTACGAACGTCGTGAAGCTCATTTGATCATCCTTGGACTTGCTGCCCTACCATACTAAAAGTTATACCCAAAATATCCCCTAAGATGCATTCGGATACATATGACTCCCGAATTAAATTGAACCACTTAGGACGTACCAATCAACCCGGGACTTGACCCATACATAAAAAACATCGTAACCTACTTCCAAGGCCCTAGACTAGCCCCGAACCATGCCCGAACCCCGTAGAGTGACGCTATGACACTTGTATTCTGTACGACTTCCTATCGATTCTAACTCAAACCAAACCCGAACCAAGCCCTAGACTCGACCCCTAGACATATCTTAAGCTTCTGGTCCAGCCCGTTTCAGCCCCTAACACACCACAGCCCCTTAAACAACCCAAAATCGTGCACCCTATTTGCGCCTCTCCAAATGCGCGCATGGTGCTTTCCCAACTCCAGCCGCTATTACAACCAACCAGCCCTTAACCGACCCATACCAGGCTTACCACGGGATCCTAAGACTCCACCTAGACCCTAGCCATGCACCCTGGTCCAACCTAACCCAACAACCTGAAGGGAACCCGTGGCTATCCCCATAATGCGCGCGGTGAGCTTCCTTCGACTCCTACTGTACCAGTGGCCTATTGACCCTTTCCAAACAACCTAATGACATCTAAACGCATACTATAACGTGACGATATGTAGCAGCAAGCCATAGGACCGGTCCATCGAATACGGCGATTAAAAACTCGATAATACGAATAAGTTCAAGCATAACATATATCGAAATGAGTTTTAATCAAGTTCTATTATACATATAATTAAACCAATGAGGATTCATGCATATTTTATATCAAAATATAGTATATAACATGATCGATGTATAAAGGAAAGGTTTAGACATGTCTTTGCGTTAAAACACAAGAAATATCAACAAACGAACGCGTAGGAATACGGAGGCTGAACGGAAACGGATTGCTGCGTTTAATGGCTTGAAAAGTGACTAAATTAACCAAGGATTTTAGTGTGAGTATTCCCCCGTGGTTTCTGTTGGAAGAATGATAAAAACAAGCCTAGACCTTTCCTTGGAGAAATTGGCCGAGACTTGTGTGTGTTTTTTGGTGTTTGTGTTTGTGTGTTGTGTGTATGGCCGAGAGTTTGCAAGTGTTTGGGAAGAATTATTACTCTTTTATTTAAATAAGATAACGATTAGGTGTTTAATTTAATTAAATCACAATTTAAAATTACTAATTAAGCCCTCACAATGAGTCCTACAAATTTTAAATTCTTCCATAAATAGATACTATCTAATTTAATTAATTAAGTAATAAAAATAATTAATAAAATAGTGTATTTTGAGTGGAAGTATTTAATTATCTTATTTTTCGAATTTTACTAATTAAATTGCTTAACATGCTTTTATTTCACTTGTTAAAATAAATTTAGCCCTTAAATGCTAAAATTAAAAAATATTTTAAAATACTAAATATCTTGACTTAAAATAAAATTTTAAATTTTAAATTTTAACGCCTTAATCGTCTCCGGTCTCCTTTCCCGGTTTCGTTATCGAACATTCGTCTGAAAAACTAAAACTCGAGAAAACATCTTAAATTGTACAATAAAATAAATATATATGCATTTAAAAAAATTTAACACATAACATGCATTACCTAAATTATTAATTAAATAAATAAATTATTTCAATCATGCATGATGTTTAACTGTACTAGTTTTTGGACATTACAGTATGTATGCGAACCAAGTATGTTCCTCGGTAGATCCACCTGAAAGAATTGTTCCGTATGATGCAAATTGATTTACAAAAAGAAACTAGGAGCCGATGGGAAGGTGGTGACCTTCAAGGGGAGATTGATAGCAAAATGATATATTCAAAGGCAAGATATTGATTATGAGGAAATATTTTCTCCAGTCGTAATGTTAAAGTCCATTAGGATGCTGCTAGCCATAGCAGCATGATATGACTATGAAATATGGGATATGGATGTGAAGACAACGTTCCTTAATGGAAACATTAAAGAAGATATTTACATGTCTCAACTGAAAGATTCACATCAGTAGGAAGTGAGCATAAAATATGCAAACTTGATATTCATTTATGGATTCAAAGAGGCCTCAAGGAGTTGGATCCTCAGATTTGACAACACTATCAAAGAGTTTGATTTTGCCAAAAATCCTAAGAAACCCTGTGTATACAAGAAAGGTAGTGGAAGTACAGTGGCATTCCTGATACTTTACTTTGATGACATACTACTCATTGGAAATTATACAAGGATGTTGCAATCAACTAAAGTATGGTTGGATGGTAAATTATGCATGAAAGATATGAGTGAAGCATCCAAAATATTATGAATATATATCTATAGGGATAGATAAAATAGGATGCTAGAGCTCACCCAATCGACATATATCGATACCATACTGAAGAGATTCTCTATGGAGGAGTCCGTCCAAGAGAGGATTGCTACTACTTAAATTATAATTCACCCAAGTGTAGGTTGTCTGCAAGTAATATATTTCGTAAGTACGAGATCGATCACAAAAGAGGTTATTTTGAGTTTAAATTTATTAATTTATAGATTACCAAATGCAATAAAGAAGTTTACAAATTATAAATTTTGCCAAGGCTCGAGAATTTATTCTTGGTTTATGCAATATTGTTTAACTAAAAGTAAAACAAAGAAAATCACCATAAATAATGGTTCCAAGAAAATTAAATATTTAAACACACACCTAATATAATATAGTCTCCACTATAAAAAATACCGAATTCACCGATATTTTATATATGGTACCTATGATTATATATATAACTATATAAATATATAACTGCATAAAATAAATGATAAATTAAATTATTATATTTCATTTAGAACAACCGGCAGAGCCACGCTATTGCCTAAATGAAATATATGATTTAATAAGTTAGTTGCGGGAAAGTAAAAGTTAGATGCGGAAAGTAAAAGTTAGTTGCGATAAAGTAATTGTTAGATGCCGAAAGTAAAAGTTAGTTGCGATAAACTAAATGTTAGATGCGGAAAGTAAAAGTTAGTTGCGATAAAGTAAATGTTAGATTGTTAGATATCATAATATTTCATTTANTGCAAAAGGAAAAGAAATAAAGAAAGAATATACAAAATATAAACAATCTTACTTCACCAAGAATTCATCCTCTTCACATTGACATAATAGATTTTGCTTTCCATGAATTTACTTTTGATCAACACTAAAAACATCACTCATAATTTGGAAAATGAAAAATATATTGGAACTTAGAACTTTTATACTCACTCACACTATATTTTACAATGAGATAGAATGATTCTCAAGCTAGCACAAGGCCTCTATTTATAGGCCAAATGAGAGAAAGGGTCAAAAATTTTATTAATGCAATGTAGTTGTAATAGTAGACTTTGTCTCTTCCAACTTCAATTTCATGTCCCTTCTTTCAATCCTTTGCTCCACGACTTTAATCACCGAATTTGAATCTGCTCAAAACAAAAAACATGTGGGGAATTGTCTGTAGATGAAT
>NC_133313.1:7952138-7957273 GCF_012295235.1 Primulina huaijiensis
CTTATAAATTGGCAAACAAGGTCTTTTAACGTCAGATTCCCAAGAGAAAATTGTATATATATATTTACTTATCTAAACAGATATGCGTTACTACAGTAGGATCTTTATAAGATTCGACGACTGTCCTCACTGTACCACGACGAGTCTTTCCAGCGTGCTTATGTCCTCACTCACACGCACCCTGGGAAACTTCCCAGGAGGTCACCCATCCCAAAATTGCCCCAAGTCAAGCACGCTTAACTTTGGAGTTCTTATGTGATGAGCTACCGAAAAGAAGATGCACCTTCGTGGAATTCTTATGTGGGCATGTGAGGCCCGGGGCTGAAGAGGGCGGGGGGTGATCGCCGGTGCCATCAGTTGCACGGACAATGAGCGGCTCCTGGCAGGCTTCTAGGTGGAAGGAACATGAATGAACCGATCCCACACGTGAATGAGATGGATTCCGAGACTGTTCAATGTAATGGACTGTACAGTTGAAGAGGTCTTAAAAGATTTGATTTGTACTACTTATATCACGAAGGTGCATCTTCTTTTCGGTAGCTCATCACATAAGACCTCCAAAGTTAAGCGTGCTTGACTTGGGGCAATTCTGGGATGGCTGACCTCTTGGGAAGTTTCCTAGGGCGCGTGTGAGTGAGGACATAAGCACGCTGGAAAGTCTCGTCGTGGTACAGTGAGGACAGTCGTCGAATCTGGGACGTTACAGTTGGTATCAGAGCCGACCTCTCTTAGTACGGTGTGGTTCGGGGACGAACCAAACGGAAGCTGGTGGGCACGTGAGGCCCGGGGCCGAAGAGGGCGGGGGATGATCGCCGGTGCCATCACTTGCACGGACAATGAGCGGCTCCTGGCAGGCTTCTAGGTGGAGGGAACATGAATGAACCGATCCCACACGGGAATGAGAGGGATTCCGAGACTGTTCAATGTAATGGACTGTACAGTTGAAGAGGGCTTAAAAGATTTGATTTGTACTACTTATATCACGAAGGTGCATCTTCTTTTCGGTAGCTCATCACATAAGAACTCCAAAGTTAAGCGTGCTTGACTTGGGGAAATTCTGGGATGGGTCACCTCCTGGGAAGTTTCCTAGGGTGCGTGTGAGTGAGAACATAAGCACGCTGGAAAGACTCGTCTTGGTACAGTGAAGACAGTCGTCGAATCTGGGACGTTACATGATTCCACCGTCCATATTGATATTCCTCATGTTTAAATTGCCACCATAGTTTAAGAAGTTCATTTTGCACGTACCCACTAGAATGCGTATCAAGAACCTCTAGAAAATTATCCAAAGGTTCTTTACTCAGACCATTCTTAATGAATAAAATTTTATCTTCTCTATTCATTGATGTCATTCCAACATTTTTGCAATTCTCTTTACAAGTCCACCTTGCACATTTATGACATCCATCTATACGTTTAGCTCTTATCTTTTTGACATATGTGCTTTTACCAAATCCTGGCATATGTTTTATTATTATTTCACTTGCTTCCCCAACCAATCGGACTTTAGCTTCAATTATCAACCGGATATCATTCGGTATGCCATATGACATCATCAAACTTATTCGCTCACATCTATCTTTATAAATTTTTTTCAACGCATTATCAGGTAAACAAGCAAATTATTTACGAAGATTCACAATACAAGCATCCATATTATTATTATTATTATTATTATTATTATTATTATTATTATTATTATTATTATTATTATTATTATTATTATTATTATATATTTCAATTATTTTGGGAAAACTGAAAAAACCGACTTAGATAGTCACGGAGTACCGTTATCCGCCACTTAACCGGGAAATGAACTAGAATCTGCAAAAACAAAATGAAAATATCAAACAACTATTGTGGATCATATAAAGGCATAAAATCATCATTAAGAATTTCATTTTCTTAAAAAGGCTTAAGTCTTTGCCCATTAACTTTAAACACGTCATTATTTTTAGGATTTTCAATATCAACAGCACCATGAGAATAAACAAATTTAACTATAAATGGTCCTGACCATCTCGATCTTAGTTTTCCTGGAAATAAATGCAAACGAGAATTATAAAGTAAAATTTTTTGTCCAATTTCAAATGACTTTCTCATAATATTTTTATCATGAAAGGCTTTAGTTTTATCTTTATAAATCTTTGAATTTTCATATGCATCATTTCTTAATTCTTCAAGTTCATTTAATTGCAATTTTCTTAATTTAGATGCATCATCTAAATTAATATTAAATGCTTTAATTGCCCAATAAACTTTATGTTCAAGTTCAACCGGTAAATGACAATGCTTACCAAAAACTAACCTATATGGTGACATCCCTAATGATGTCTTAAATGCAGTTCTATATGCCCACGATGCATCAGTTAATCTTGAAGACCAATCTTTTCGATTTGGATTAACTGTTTTTTCTAAAATTTGTTTTATTTCTCTATTTGCAAGTTCAACTTGACCATTACTTTTGAGGATGATATGGGGTAGAAACTTTATGTGTAATGCCATATTTTCTTAACAAAGAAGAAAATGATTTATTTATAAAATGACTTCCCCCATCACTAATTATTGCTCTAGGTATTCCAAATCGACTAAAAATATTTTCTTTTAAAAAATTTATAACAACTTTATGATCATTAGTTCTACATGCAATTGCTTCAATCCATTTTGAAACATAATCAACAGCGACTAAAATGTACGTATATCAAAAAGATAATGGAAATGGACTCATAAAATCTATCCCCCAACTATCAAATATTTCAATAATTATGATTGGATTTAAAGGCATCATGTTTCATTTTGAAATTGATCCCATCTTCTGACAGTTTTCACAAAATTTGCAAAATAAATGCGTATCTTTGAATAAATATGGCCAATAAAATCCACATTGTAAGATTTTTGCAGCTGTTTTATTGAATGAAAAATGACCTCCACATGCTTCAGAATGACAAAATTTAATAACATTACTTACTTCATTGTCGGGTATGCATCGTCGAAAAATTTGGTCAGGACAATACTTAAACAAGTAAGGATCATCTCAATAAAATTTTTTAACTTCTATCACGAATTTATTCTTATCCTGTGAATTCCAATGAGAAGGCATTTTATTTGTCACAAAAAAATTTACAATGTTAGCAAACTAGGGCATAATAGTAGCATAAAACAACTGATTATCTGGAAAATTTTCATTTATTGGTATTTCATTATGAGATGATTCAGTTGTTATTTTAGATAAATGATCGGCTAAGACATTTTCTTTTCCTTTTTTATCTTTAATTATAATATCAAATTCTTGTAACAATAAAATCCACCTTATTAATCTTGGCTTAGCATCTTGTTTATTTGATAAATATTTTACGGCAGAATGATCATTGTACACAATAGTAGTAGAACCAATTAAATAAGATCGAAACTTATCTAATGCAAATACTAATGAAAGTAATTCTTTTTCAGTAGTTGAATAATTTATTTGGGCACTATTTAAGGTTCTACAGCATAAAAGATTGCATACGATTTTCCTTCTTTTCTCTGTCCTAACACAGCTCCTATAGCATAATCACTTGCATCACACATTAATTCAAATGGTAAAGACCAATCTGGAGGTTGTAAAATAGGTGATGTAATTAAAAGAATAATTATTTTTTTTAAAAGCATTTTCACATTTCTGAGTCCATTCAAATTGTGTATCTTTTGTTAAAAGATTCGAAATTGGTTTAGATATTATGCTGAAATTTTTTTATAAACCTTCTATAAAAACCTGCATGACCCAAGTATGATCGAACTTCTTTGACCGTTTTTTGTGATGTTAAATTAGCAATAACATCAACTTTGGCTTTATCAACTTCAATTCCTTTTTCAGATATCACATGACCTAACACAATCCCAGATTTAACCATATAATGACATTTTTCCAATTTAAAACAAGATTTTTTTCTTCACATCGTTTTAATACTTCTTCTAGGTTTTTAAGACAATTTTCAAATGAGTTTCAAAAAACAGTTATATCATCCATAAAAACTTCTACAAATTCTTCAATCATATCACTGAAAATACTTAACATGCATCATTGAAAAGTAGCCGGAGCATTACATAAACCAAATGGCATTCTTTTAAATGCAAAAGTTCCGAAAGGACAAGTGAAAGTAGTTTTTTCTTGATCTTCTAATGATATAGGTATTTNTTTCAAATGAGTTTCCAAAAACAGTTATATCATCCATAAAAACTTCTACAAATTCTTCAATCATATCACTGAAAATACTTAACATGCATCTTTGAAAAGTAGCCGGAGCATTACATAAACCAAATGGCATTCTTTTAAATGCAAAAGTTCCGAAAGGACAAGTGAAAGTAGTTTTTTCTTGATCTTCTAATGATATAGGTATTTGATAATACCCCGAATACCCATCAAGAAAACAGTAATAAGAATTTCTGCTACTTTTTCTAGAATTTGATCTAAAAATGTTAGTGAGAAATTATCTTTTCTAGTTGCATCATTTAATTTTCTATAATCAATACACATACGCCAACTAGATGGAATCCTAGCTTGTAATAACTCTCCCTTTTCATTTTTTATAACAGTGATGCCTGACTTTTTAGGTACTACTTGTGTTGGACTTACCCATTTACTATCTGAGATTGGATAGATAATTCCAGCGTCTAATAGTTTTAATACTTCATTCTTAACAACTTCCTTCATATGAGGATTTAACCTTCTTTGTGGTTGTTGATATGTTTTAGCATTTTCTTCCCAATGAATTTTATGTGTGCAAATTAAAGGATTTATACCTTTTATATTTTTCAAAGTCCATCCAATTGCATTTTTATATTTTTTAAGTAATTTAATTAAATCTTCTTCTTGATTTGGTAGAAGAGTGGAAGAAATTACAACATTTAATGTTTTATTTTCACCAAGAAATACATATTTAAATTCGAATGGTAAAACTTTTAATTCAAGTTTTGTATTATCATCTTCTTTAAAATTATTTTCAGACTCAAAATTTTCTATTGAAAAAATTTCAGATTGTTGATTTAAGTTTTCTTCTTGTATATTTTCTTCCACAATTGATTCAATTTCATTATCATATTCATTTTCATTAATACTTGGTTGTTTACATAAATTGAACACATTAAGTTCTAGA
>NC_133313.1:7958716-7994760 GCF_012295235.1 Primulina huaijiensis
GATAGAGTAGTCACTGGCCCATTGCACATTGTCACAGAGGAGTTATTGGCGGAGGTGCCAAAGGCTTTGACGGATAGGTCAAGACATTAGATGTTTGGTTTATATCGATGTTTGATTAGGAGTGGATTTACTTCTATTACTGAGATTCGATATAGTATGCCAACGTCTGGAAACCGGGATCCCTAGACTAGGAATGAGTCTAGTCTGAGCTGTAGAGTCACGAGTTATTTACAGTTTTATATCGATTTATGTTTTCAGATTTAATACATGTGATTGATATTTGTTTCATGCTTTTATATCGATTATATGATTGCATGTTTTGTTGATTTATACTGGGATGTATTTCTCACCGGAATTATCCGGCTGTTGTCGTGTTTGTCTGTGTGCATGGCAACAGGTGGGACAGGATCGGGGTCAGGAAGAAGATGAGAGATCGTGATTAGAGTGGAGACTCCGGACTTTGATGTATATAGGGTTTGGAACACATGACATTTAGTTGTTACACCTTAGTTTGAGTTTGATGTTTGTTGTACAAGACTTGTACTATTATACTGATATGTATAATTAGATTGATTCCATTACGTTCCGCACTATATTAAAAAAAAAATTGTAGACCCATATTAATTACATTGATCCAATTATCCCAATGACGATTAAGAAGATGATTAGCGTCCGGGTCCCCACAGGTTACATGTAGATGGATCCATCGCCCAACATATATATGAACACGAAAGTCACAATCAACGATCTGAATTCAACAAAACACGTATATGAACATGAATATGGATATTTATATGTTGATGATGATATGGATATGTTTATGATAATATGAAAAGGTTTATGATTCTACATGTTTAAGAAAATGTTTATGTTTAAAGTTTATGCATCCTTATGAAAATGTTTTTATTTAAAGCTTATGCATCTTCATGAAAATGATATTTTAATTATAAGTATTTTTCACTGTTGTATGTGATCTGTATACATATTATGTTGTTATCAAGATTATGGTGTGTTGAGTCTTTAGAATCACTAGGTGTGATGGATGCAAGTGATAGTATGGGTTATACTTTTCAAAGAATATTTTTAGGTTGGTAAACGTTTGACGATTTTATGCTTTAAAATATTTTCTTTTTGATTTTTAATTGTTAGTGGGTTGTTTTATTTTAAAAGGATGTCAAAAGTATTTTAAGTATATGTATATGTAATGGCCGAAATTATGAAGAGCTTTATAAAAAAAAAAAATCTAGTACTTTTAAGAAAATGATTAAGCAGACGTTTCACAAGGTGTTCAAGGTGACGGTTTTATTTGGTTTATTCCTTTATGCTAAATAGTTTCGACGGAGAGGAAGTTTAGTGCTTGTCATTTTTGTTTTGTATTACTTGTTATATCTGGAATAATTTGTTGAGTTGTTAGGCTCATTAGGTTCCATCGATTGAGATATGAGGACTGCGAGTAATAAATTGAGGACTGAGGTGGCGTTTGCTGGTGATGATGTAGCTTTCTGGGTCACGAGCACATATCCATGTTGATTTTATTTTCCTCAAATCAGTTTAATTTCAGGAATTTATTTGGCAACAGAGTTCCTTTTATGTTGGAATTTTATTTCATGTTTCGATTGTCAAACGTTGAGAATGGATCAAGAATTGTTAGTTGTTTCAAATTTTGGCTGGCGAAGTGTTCGATTTAACGTTTACGGAAATGCTATTTTCAAGAATTGCGTAGTCTAAATTCTGGTTTGTGTGGCCTAGCTTCGGCCTTATAAGTATTTTGTTCGATTCATTATTGTGTTATTACTCGATTTAGTAGTAGTCTCTCTTTGTTTCTGTTGATTTTAGATCGTTTTTCAACATTCGCTCAATTAAATTGTCAAAGAATTCATAAAACAATTTCTCATCATACCTCCATCTCATTGTGTGATATTATGATTCGAGTTTTTTTTTAATGCCAGATTAAATAAACATTAAAAAAAGTATGGATGTCAACATCTTACGTAGCTTTTCCAATTAATATACTAATTACGTGAGAGACGAGGATTTTGCTACAGATCTGTTTGAAACTAAAAGCGGAAGATGAAGCCGCTGCTGCGTTCAGATACTACCATTATCTAGAGCTAAAATTTTGAGACTTTCCCCGAGTTTTGATTCTTGTAAGGATTATTATCATTTTATCTGTTTTAATATAGTCCAATTTTGGGCACTTGAGGAAAGCACCTTTATTGTTTTAATATAGTCCAATTTTTTTTAGTTCAATTCAAGTTATGATTGATTTTTTTACCAACAGTTGATGATTGGTTAGATCTTTTAAATTGAGGTGATTTTACTGATAATTTAAGTGTAGGAAATCGATTGCTACTTCAAATTGGCAGTTGGGACAGTGCGACTGTCATTTAATAATAATAAATATTTGATTTTGAACAATGTTTATTTTATTCCTGGTTTCCAACGCAATTTGATTTCGGTTTCGAAGTTTCATGAACAATTTATTTATGTTTCTTTTCATATTGATTCTGTTTCAATTAATAAGAATGGTATGAATATTTGTTCTGGTTATGTTGATAATGGTTTATTTTTTAGAAAACCAATTTCACATAATTTACTTCAAACTGAAATGTTCAATGTCGCTGAACCAACCTCTAACAGAAGAAAAATTTCCGATGAAAATAATAATACATATTTGTGGCATTTAAGGCTTGGTCATATTAATGTGAAAATAATAATACATATTTGTGGCATTTAAGGCTTGGTCATATTAATGTAGAAAGGATAGGAAGACTAGTGAAGGATGGTCCTTTGAAAGAGTTAAAACTTAGTACTCTACCAGTTTGTGAATCCGGTCTTGAAGGAAAGATGACCAAAAGACAATTTTTGGCAAAAGGTGAAAGAGCTAAAACACCTCTAGATATTATATATTCCGATGTATGTGGACCTTTGAATGTCAAAGCAAGAGGAGGTTATGAATATTTCATCACTTTCATTGATGACTATTCAAGATACGGATATGCATATTTAATGCAAAGAAAGTCCGAAACTTTTGATAAGTTCAAATAATTTCGTGCTGAAGTAGAAAATCAACTCGGCAAATCAATCAAGACTCTTCGATCAGATCGAGGAGGAGAATACATGGATTATGAATTCAAGAACCACTTGATTGAAAATAGAATATTGTCACAGCTCATGGCACCTGGAACACCACAACAAAATGGTGTAGCTGAAAGAAGAAATCGAACTTTGCTCGACATGATGAGATCAATGTTAAGTTATTCTTCTCTGCCTAACTCGTTTTGGGGTTATGCACTGGATATAGCAGAATACATTTTGATTATCGTTCGAACTAAGTCAATCCCTAAAACTCCCCTAGAGTTGTGGAATGATCACAAACCTAGTTTGAGACACATCCTCATGTGGGGTGTCCTGCACATGTGGTAAGGGGAAGACTGGAAAATTGGAACCTCGTTCAGAAGTATGTATTTTTGTAGGCTATCACAAGGGGACAAGAGGAGGTCTGTTTTATAATCATACTGAAAACAAAGTGTTTGTATCGACAAATGATACTTTCTTGAGCATAAATACATTGCAGATTTCAAACCCAGAAGTAAAGTAATTCTGGAAGAGTTGTTGGCTGATGAGATTGGCCCCATAACAACAAAAGTTGTTGAAAAAGAAAGGAAGAAGACCAATACTCAAGTTCCACCACGACATAGTGAAAGGGAAATAAGATTGCCTATTCGCTATCGTGAAATAGGTGAAGCACAAGTTGCAGTCACTGATGGAGGTGACGATGATCCGTTGACATATAAGATGGCAATGGTTGATGTTGATCAAGAAAAATGGCAAGAATCCATGAAACTCGAAATGGAGTCTATGTACTTGAATTTGGTCTGGATACTTGAAGATCAACCTAAAAGTATTAAGCCTATTGGTAGCAAATGGATCTACAAGAAAAAGAGAGGGTCCGATGGGAAAGTCAATACTTTCAAGCCTAGATTAGTGGCGAAGAGTTTTACCCAAAAAGAAGGAGTAGACTATGAGGATACTTTCTCTCCAGTTGCCATGCTAAAATCTATCCGGATTCTGTTATCCATTGTTGCGCATTATGATTATGAGATACGACAAATGGACGTTAAGACGGCTTTCCTGAACGGTCATCTAGAGGAAACCATTTATATGGTACAACCAGAAGGTTTCGTAGTTAAAGGCCAAGAGCAGAAAGTCTGCCAGCTGCAAAGATCTATTTATGGACTTAAGCAGGCTTCTGGATCATGGAACATAAAATTTGATGAAGCTTTAAAATCTTATGATTTTAATCAAAATATAGGTGAACCTTGTGTATACAAGAAAATCGAAGGACAAAAGGTGGTATTCTTAGTTCTTTATGTAGATGACATTTTGCTCATTGGGAATGATGTGGAACTTTTATCTAGCATAAAGAATTGGCTAGCCAGCAAATTCCAAATAAAAGATTTGGGAGAAGTAAGTTACATTCTTGGGATTAAGATTATTCGAGATCGGAAATATAAACTTGTGGCATTATCTCAAGCATCATACATTGACAAGGTACTTGTCAGATTTGCGATTCAAAACTCCAAGAAAGAAACTTGCCTTCTAGACATGGAGTTCATCTCTCAAAAGAGCAATGTCCCAGAAAACCTCAAGAAGAAGAGACAATGAGACGTATTCCCTATGCATCAGTAGTTGGTAGTCTCATGTATGCAATGTTGTGTACAAGACCCGACATATGCTTTGCAGTGGGAGTGGTTAGTCGATATCAATCTAATCCAGGATTAGATTATTGGGTAGCAGTGAAGCATATACTCAAATATCTGAGAAGAACTTGAAACTATATGCTAGTATATTCTATTGGGGATTTGATTCCTATTGGATATACAGATTCTGATTTCCAATCAGATAGGGACTCTAGAAAGTCTATTTCCGGTGCGGTGTTCACTTTAGGAAATGGTGCCATTGTATAGAGAAGTGTTAAGCAAACTTGTGTTGCTAATTCAACTATGGAGGCCGAGTATGTAGCAGCTTGTGAAGCGGCAAAAGAGGTAGTTTGGCTTCGTGAGTTCTTGAAAGATCTGGAAGTTGTTCCAAACTTGCATGAACCAATCAAGCTCTATTGTGATAATAGTGGAGCGGTGGCCAATGCAAAAGAACCTAGAAACCATCGCAGAGGAAAGCACATAGAGCGAATGTTTCACTTGATAAGAGACATTATCAAGAGAGGCGATGTATCAGTTCAAAAGATCGCTTCTGCGAACAATGTAGTTGATCCATTTACCAAGACATTGCCTGCTCGAAGTTTTGAACAATATCTTGAAGGGATGGGACTCAAAAACTTGTCTCATTTGCTTTAAGGGCAAGTGGGAGATTGTTGGGATTTGTGCCCAAAAACAAATGATTTTAATTAATGTGAAAAATATTTCAATATTGTTTTTGCATGCATGTTATTTGATGCTTTATTAAAATCTGAAATCCCAAGATTATTATTATGTGATTTTAAATATTTGTATATAAGTGTTATATACATGAGGATAATATTTAAAATATAATGATCTAAGTATGTCCGCAATTAGAAATTAAAGTTGGGATCTTTAATTTAAAATTTTTAACGTATTTCATTTTAGAATGATCTTATCCGGATTATTATTAATGAGATTATTATGAAAACTCTTTATCGAATTTGATTATATAGGATTGAAGAATGATTAATTTTGAATATCTATAAATTTCCGTATTACATTGAGAATTCAATATTAATCAATGATGGTCATATATGAGTCAATCTTAATTCTGAGTAATTAATAAACTCCTATTTATGATATTGTGTTTTTTGACATATCGAAAATGACACAAATTATATGGTATCAAAGTCCTTCATACATTGGAAATAAAATAAAATAAATAGCTTAGAATGTTAATATCAAGACGAAATCCATTCTTTCGTAAAAGAAGATAGATAAATGCTTTCCTTAAGTGTTGATTCGGTACTTGAATAATAAGACCGCTCAATTTATGATTAGATCATAAACATATTATTCATTAGAGAATCAAAGAGACTTAAGGAAAAATATATAATTAAAGAGGTTAAGCGGAAATTACCTAACTTTAATTATGGACAATTTATGAAGGATTGATTCACATGTAGTGACTATATCAATGGACTATTCATTTTTGTTGAGTAATTTTATATCTATTTTTTCAAAAGTGCAATTCCAAGTTTATAGTGGAATAACTTTGGAATTAATAAAATTAATATAAGTAAATTAAATAGTTTAATTTGTTATTAATTTTATTGGAGTTTGAAATTATAGATCCATAGTTCCCCATGCAATCTTCGAAATATTTCGAACACTTATGATAAATAATAGATTTATTAACGCAAATTTTTTTGAATTTTAAGTCATTGCTCAATTTCAATTTGTTTGGAAAATCGTAAAGAAAAATATTTTTTTAACGATACCATTATCTCATCGCAATCAATTAATTTTGAATTAATTTTCAAACAATATTTTGTGATAAAGATCACAAAAAGATATACATTCCAAATATTTAATTTTGAATTATTAATATCAATTATTTTCTCTTTGAAATATTTATTCACTAGTAGAATTTCCTTGATTTACTTCGCATATTAAAAGAAGTAATAGGTAGATAATTGTCGAAGTAGACGTACATGAAGTAATAGGGTACAATTTTACTTCGCATTATCACCGAAGTCGTATCCAAGAAATTAGCGAAGTCTTTGGTTGGAATTAGACCGATGACGAAGTACAACAATGTCTTCTACATCATCGATTTCGTAAAGTGCAGAAGTAATCGCTTATATATAACTGCATAGTTTATATAGAATGACAAAATAAATGTGTTGTATAACTTCATAGGTTTTGTATTTTTGTGAAGTAATTGATGTGAATGACTTCGGTGTTATAGTACTAAATTAGCGACGGTTTTAAGAATAATCGTCGCTAATTAGCGATAGTTATATGAAATACCGTCGCTACGTAGCGACGGTACCTTGAAAAACTGTCGCTAATTAGCGACGGTGTATCAAATGTCGTCGCTAATTAGCGACCCTTTATTCCTACATATTTTTGCGAAAAAATAAGCTAACAAAATTAACTTCATGATCATAAATTAAAAATTAAACCTAAAAAATATAATCTAAATCGAAATTTAAATCGTCCGAGAGAAAAATGGAGGTAGATATGAAGTGGTGTGAAGAATAAGCCGCGGATGTGAATATTTATAGGCAATTTGTGACGAAAATTTTTATATTGTCGCTATTAGCGACAGATTAATAAAAATGTCGCTAATTAGCGACGGGTTTTACAACTGTCGCTGATTTATTTAGCGACAGAATGTTTTAGCCGTCGCTATTGGCGATGGTTAATACAAAACCGTTGCTAATTAGCGACGGTTTATAAAACCGTCGTCGATTTATTTAGCGACAGACTGTTGAAACCGTCGCTAATAGCGACGGTTAAAACAAAACCGTTGCTAATTAGCGATAGTTTATATAACTGTCGCCGATTTATTTAGCAACGGAATTTTTAAATCGTCGCTAAGAGCGACGGTTAAAACAAAACCGTCAGCGACGGTTTACATCTTTTTTTGTTTGTAAGTTTTGTTACTTCATAATTTACATTTAATGACGAAGTAGTAAATTTAAAAGACTTCATTTTTTTGTGTTGTAGTGAAGTATTTAATAGAGAACGACTTCACAATTATTGAGTTGTGGTGAAGTAAATTCTTTCTTTATCTTCGACACAATTTTAATATGGCGAGTTAATTTGTATTTTATTACTTCATCATTTAAGGAAAATTAATTAAAATTATGGTTCATTTTTTTACTTCACTAAATATAAATTTAAATTTTTTTTAACTTTTCACTTCATCAAAACTACTGTGTCGAAGTAAAATATTATAAAAAATTATGAGTGAAGCCCGTGTTTTTAAATTGTGAAGTAAAAAATAATGTTTTATTTCGTTGGTGTTATTACCGAAGTTGATTGATATATACTACTTCATAATTAATAATTNAATCACTTCCCTAAAAAGAGGGAAGTGATATTAAATTTAAACAAAAATTTATTTTTATATCATAGATATAATATATGATTTTGGGATGAGAAATCTTAACAAATCAAGAGATATTGTATACAATAATATATTTTTCTTCATATTTCTCAATGGTTGAGATTTATAAATAGAAAAATATATCATTGTACCGGAGTGAGTGAAATAGAGCAATATAGAAATATACCAAAAGTTTTTTGATGACACCAACACGTCAGTTTGTTGGTCGAGAGAGTAGGCGTAGAAGAATTACGGTGTCTTAACTCAAACTATTCCAACCTCATTCGACAAGTATAGTCTATCTCTTGTTGGTTATTTATTAAATTAATATAGGTATTGATGGTTCAAAATTTTGGTGGAAAATATTGTTTTATACTATTCGATCTATGCCGAGTTTCCGCAAAATATAAATTTTTTTAAAATTCAGTTTGAGAAACCAACAGATGATTGGTTAGATCTTTTAAATTGAGGTACTGATAATTTAAGTGTAGGAAATCGAGTGCTACTTCAAATTGGAAGTCGTCCATTAATTCATGTATTCACCGTTTATGTACTTATTTTCCTATTTGAGAGATTCACATAGTTCCTACTTCATAGTGAACTTTGCAGAAGCCCGGCCCTGACAATAAACTGATTCTAAAATCTTTAGATTATGTAATGAACATATGTGCTTTTGATCGCAACTTGCAGGGGCAGACAAACTGAAACAAGAAGTAACGTCGGCTAATTAGAAAAGAAAGGGACGACCTTCGGTGCTTAAGGACTTGCCGAGTGCGCAAATTGCTGCACAAATATTTACTTTTCGTGAGCTAGCTGCCGCTGCTAATATTTTTGTGCCCGAGTGTCACTTAGGGGAAGGATCCGGGTTTGCTCATGTGTACTGAGGGAGGCATCCAAATGGTCAGGTAGAATAAACGTTCAATATAATGATGATTTGCATTAGAAATTTATGGGATTGATCATCTGTGTCCTCGTATTGAATGAATATTGTGGCATGAGAATTGGAAGTGGTTGAAATTGAATTGATAAACGAATTAAGGGACCAATTTGAACCATTAAAATTTCAATGATGATTTCCATTAGAAATTTAGGGGATTGCTCATCTGTGTCCTCGAATTGAAGGCAATGGAGAATGCTTCTTGAAGTTTTACTCTCGCCTTTATGTTTCGGCTTTATACATTCAACCGTGATAATATCAATGTATGTGATTTACTCTTTTGAAGCAGTAACTAAAGTTGTAAACGAATTGAGCTGGCTCGTGAGTTATATTTTATTTTTACTCAAATTTATTGAATTCAAACAAAACTAAAACATATTCGTACTGAACTAGCTAGAGACTAAATTATCTTGTTCAACGGCGTGCGAACTTTAATATTTTATTAATATATTATGATTATATATTAAATAAATATATTTCAAACTTTTCGGGTATTTATTTTCAAGTAATAATTTCGAATGACTCATATACATGTTCAAATGTTTCGAGGCAAACTCGAACATGAGCTATAATTCAAGCAAACTTTTTTAAAAAAATTCGTGTTTGGAATAGAATCCGAGCTTGGATATACCTAAATCGAGCCAAATTTTTGTAAAATTATTTTAAATTTGGATCAATTCTGTTCATTGACACACTTTGTTTTAATCATTGTACTGATCTAGGAATGAGACACAAAATGGTGAATCTGTTTTAAGGAACCTGCAGTGAGTTCAACAGGCCAGGATGGTGTTAAGTTGTTTTACAAAAATAAATAATTTATTTTTTCTTTGCTGAGTAGGGGTTATCTCTACCTAACCAGGTTCCGATTTGAGTGTTTTGACTTCGCTAACCGGCAGTTAAATCTCTACCACACGCATTGAATTGATTGGCATTGACCGCATTCTGTCTATGTCGATTCACTGCTGAAGTGTTGGTTCCACCGCTAGAATTCACACTCTACTGCCATGTTGTCTCTATTGCAAGTCTCTTGTTCCTTTCGACACAAATATTTGCTTAATGAAGTTTCACTGTAATACTTTATTTCAGTCGTCACTGTAATTATTGTAATTTTGTCCAATAACTCCAATATATTATTTGGATTTTCTGATTATGGAAATTGACCTTTTATCTTTCTGCTTCCATCATATTAAATTTTTAGTTACGCTGGCTGGTGGTTGCCGTTAAGCAGTTGGATAGACACGGACTTCAGGGTAATACCGAATTTCTTGTTGAGGTTCTGATGCTTAGACTTCTGCATCATTCTAACTTAGTGAATTTGATCGGTTATTGTGCTGAGGGAGAAGTAAAACAGAGGCTTCTTGACCGACTGTTTCGGTTGGGAATAATTCTAGCAAGCGGACTAGGTCAAGTTGTAACAAATGGACGACAAATCCAAGTATCGATCCCACATAGACTATTGTTTAAATACTAAAATTTAAATTATTCGATTTAATCTAGGAAAATAATAACAAGTGATTTGAAGATAATTTAAGCTAGTTAAATTAAATTAAATTATGCTAAATTATTAACTAAGATCGAATTTGCAGGACAACTTAAAACTTGGGATAATTTCAAATTCAACAAAATGACCGGGAACGCACAACGGTCCAAACTTTGATTGCTGTCACGCCTTGGAATTAATTAACCACAGATTACTCGATGTCACGATTAAATTCCCTGAATTAACTATAAATCTATTTCTAGAATTTATAATCCTATTTTTATTTAACAATCCAATTATTTCTAATTGAATTTAATTAAACAAAAGTGCATTATTCAACGATGGAATCACAGCTGTCGCCTAAAATCTCACATTGAAACCGAATACTATTTCTAGTCGATTTAACCGTGTGTTGATTAATATTATTTTTTGAAGCTAAATTCAACCTATTCTCTTCAAATCAAGATCGAACAACAAACATTCAAATACCCTATCGTGGTCCCGATCACAAGAAAAACTACTCCATAAATTCAAAACGAGATTCAAATCTAATATTCGAATTCATGAATGGAAATAAGAAAACAAGAGAAGAGAAAATCTCAGTGATGGTGCGCGAATCTTGCGTGTGAAACTTGATTTTTCCTCTCGTTTCTCCCAATCCTTCCCCGTCTTCAAGAGCCTCTCCAAATCTCTCCCAAGAAATCGCCCAGCAAAAAGTCCCCAAAATCTTAGGTTTTCTTTCTTTTTATATTTCCTCTCAAATCTCCACAAAATCTTCGCCAAAATCTGATTCTGATCTCAAGGACACGGACCCCGTGTACACATCCGAGTATGGGTCCATGTAGCTGCTGTAATATTCATTCTTGGGAAAACACTCGACACGGACCCCGTGTAAAGGTCCGTCTTCGGGTCCGTGTAGACTCTGGATTTGTCTTCTCGGGTGCTAATGGACACGGACCCCGTGTACAGGTCCGTCATTGTTAGAGTAGGTGCACGTCGAGCCATGTTTTAGCCGAGTGTTCACAATGAAACTATATGTATAAACAGTCTTTATTTTAATAATATTTGAAATTATTGCTTTGGCACTTCTTTATCTGTATACCTATGCTAGTTGCATAGATAAAGTCCTTGAATATACAAATAGTAGAAAGAATATGAGATGCTCATATGATGAGTATCATGAAACTCATATTTGGAATACTGTATATTCTAAACAGTTCCTAGTCGATTCAGCCGCCGTTAAGAAGGATATAGGCCGCTCGAGTTCGAAACTAGTGTCTGCGATGTGAGTACCATGTTTCATTTGTAGGGGACATTGTGATGTCCTAGCATGCAGATAGGTGCTCCTGGTAGAGTGCACTGAACAACCTTCCATATAGGACTTTCCAAGTGGTTCTCACTTATCGAGTGGAAACGTCTTAGTTTATGGTTGTACACCATTAGTCCTTATGACCCGGGACAACATTGAGACTCTATGTGCTAGCATTGCACTTTGACTTGTTTACCGACTCATATGGGGTCATCAGGTGGCAAGGTTGGGTGTTTTGTCGAAACATATAGGAGTCGATGCATTGTAGTCGGGGATTCACCGCTTACCTTCGGGTATGGATATCCTATCTGTATGTAGTATGAAATCTCTGATCAGAGTATGGTGGTAATTATGAAAGGGGTTTTTATAGATTACACCATCGATGCAACTACGACATGACACATAGTATCGATTCATTGACAACTCTCGATATACCATTGGTTGTCGAATCGGTCGGGATATATGAGATGAAGGGACCGTACTGTACACTAACCTTAATTGAATGGTTCTTGCAGGCACTATCATTTGATACCTAGGGAATCATGTAAGCGATGCTGCTAGGCGTTTAACATGATTGGTTGGGTACTATGAGACTTGAGTTCTGACGTTCTTGTTATCAAAGAGTTGATAATTAAGAATGGACCAATTGGGGTATGCTCGTATAAGGACATGTTTAGTCCGAATCACATGGAGATTTGAACCCACGGCTAGTTGTATCAATGAACCATTGAGATCCACACAAGTACTAGCTTTCTAGATCCCGTTGAGAAGTAAAATAGTTAAATGTGTTAAAAGGCTTATAAAGGAGTTTATAAGCGTAAGGAAAAATAGAAGTACGACTTCTATAAGGGGAATGTGACTTTTAATTTGTGAAAGTGTTCCTAAATTAAAAGTTGGTCAAATAAATGTATTTGAAAATTGTAATTTTCATAAACATGATTATGGACTAAATTAAATTAATTCAAGTGTTGAATTAATTCAACACTAGTGGACCTAGTAGCGTACAAATAATTAAATTAATTCAAATGTTGGATTAATTAAATAACATTGGGCCTTGTAGAGACCAATTAGAAATAATTATTAAACTAGTGAGCTTGAGTAAAATCAAGTGAAGTTTAAATGGTCTCAAATGTTTTTAGGACATTTAAAAAAAAGACCATGGGCCTTGTAATTGTTACAAGCCCAAGGGAAAATGCATGCTAGGGAGTTGAAGGGTTGGAGACACCTTTTGAGTTAATTGCATGGCATGCACATTCACCTTTTTGCTTTAACTTTTTCCACAATCAAGAAAAGTCATCCTCCCTTCTCTCCCTCAACCCCTTGGACTAAATTTCCCTTAATTTTCTCCTTCAATTTTCTTCTTCAATAGTTGAGGAAAGAAAAGTCTTCTCAAAAGAAAAATCCTCTAATTTTTCTAGTGCAAAATTAGAGGGGATCTACCTAGTTGGTGGTGGGTTTAATATTTGAGCAAGGAGTGCTCAAAGGAGAAGCTTGTAGATTTGTCATCCTTTCAAGAGCCACGTTGTTTACAACTTGGTTGGAGCCATAACATCAATCCTTGTGATTGATAGGCGAAAATTCTAAACACCCTATGTATGACATTTGTGTGTTTACGTATTTACTACATGCTACTACTTAAATTATAATTCACCCAAGTGTAGGTTGTTTGTAAGTAATATTTTTCGTAAGTACGAGATCGATCCACGGAGAGGGTATTTTAAGTTTAAATTGATTAATTTATTGATTACCAAATGCAAGAACGAAGTTTACAAATTATAAATTTTGTCAAGGCTCGAGGATTTATTCTTGGTTTATGCAATATTGTTTAACTAAAAGTAAAACAAAGGAAACCACCATAAATAATGGTTCCAAGAAAATTAAATATTTAAACACACCTAATATAATATAGTTCCCACTGTAAAAAATACCAATTCACCAATATTTTTTATATGGTACCTATGATTATATATATAACTATATAAATATATAACTGCATAAAATAAATGTTAAATTAAATAATTATATTTCATTTAGAACAACCGACAGAGCCACACTATTGACTAAATGAAATATATGATTTAATAAGTTAGTTGCGGGAAAGTAAAAGTTAGATGCGGAAAGTAAAAGTTAGTTGCGATAAAGTAAATGTTAGATGCGGAAAGTAAAAGTTAGTTGCGATAAAGTAAATGTTAGATGCGGAAAGTAAAAGTTAGTTGCGATAAAGTAAATGTTAGATGCGGAAAGTAAAAGTTAGTTGCGATAAAGTAAATGTTAGATGCGGAAAGTAAAAGTTAGTTGCGATAAAGTAAATGTTAGATGCGGAAAGTAAAAGTTAGTTGCGATAAAGTAAATGTTAGATGCGGAAAGTAAAAGTTAGTTGCGATAAAGTAAATGTTAGATGCGGAAAGTAAAAGTTAGTTGCGATAAAGTAAATGTTAGATGCGGAAAGTAAAAGTTAGTTGCGATAAAGTAAATGTTAGATGCGGAAAGTAAAAGTTAGTTGCGATAAAGTAAATGTTAGATGCGGAAAGTAAAAGTTAGTTGCGATAAAGTAAATGTTAGATGCGGAAAGTAAAAGTTAGTTGCGATAAAGTAAATGTTAGATGCGGAAAGTAAAAGTTAGTTGCGATAAAGTAAATGTTAGATTGTTAGATATCATAATATTTCATTTAGAACAACCGGCAGAGCCACGCTATCGTCTAAATGAAATATATGATATAATTATATATATATATATATATATATATATATATATGTATAATATAACAATAATAATTGATGAAATATTTATTGTATCAAAATTAAACAACAAATCAAGATAACCACTTCAATGGTATCAAGCATTTGATGTAAATTGATAACAACAAATAATTCATTTTTATACCTACAATAAAAAGAAATTAGCAAAATGAAAAGAAATAAAGAAAGACTATACATAATATAAACAATCTTACTTCACCAAGAATTCATCCTCTTCACCTTGACATAATAGATTTAGCTTTCCATGAACTTACTTTTGATCAACACTAAAAACATCACTCATAATTTGGAAAATGAAAAATATATTGGAACTTAGAACTTTTATACACACTCACACTATATTTTACAACGAGATAGAATGATTCTCAAGCTAGCACAAGGCCTCAATTTATAAGCCAAATGAGAGAAAGAGTCAAAAATTTTATTAATGCCAAATAGCTGTAATAGTAATATTTGTTTCCTCCAACTTCAATTCCATGTCCCTTCTTTCAATACTTTGTTCCACGACTTTAATCACCGAATTTGACTCAGCTCAAAACAGCAAACATGTGGGGAATTGTCTGTAGATAAATTTGGCCACTTGATTCACCTCATTTGGTTAAATATTAAAATAGTTATGATTTTTTTACTATATGCTGGTCATGGTGAAAGTAAATTTGTCCTTCTTTTGATATTTTCACAATTTGTTCATATTAACCAACTTTTTAGGCAATCATGTCTTCTGCAAAGTTGTAGATAATTTTCAAGGATTCCAAAAATATTTGAATCACCTCCATTTAAATTATCTAGCTTGAGTTATCATTATTTTACCAATACGTAGAAAACCTGAAAATAAAACATATTTAGTAAGACATTTAAATATAAACACACAATACTAAAATAACATAATTTTATAATTTAATGAAACTTAAATTTTAAAATATAGGTTTTAACATATAATAAATTATTAATTTTAAGTTTCATCACTACACATTATAGGATTAGGGTGCTCGGTTTTTGCCCTTGAAAAACTTTTTTTAAACTTCCGTTGCGCATTCGGGCACCTTAATCGATCTCCTTTCAAGTGGTATCAGAGCTAAGGATACTATTTTGTATAGCATATACATAATATTATGTTGAGGTCCATTTCTAACCGTATGAGACAATCAAAACAATTTTTCGAAGGCCGATTTTTGGGCACATTTCGGGCAGCAAGCCCCATGTTTTCAAAAATTTTTTTTTTTTAAGTTGGCCGGAATCTGGCGACGGAGCTCCGGCGACGGCGATGAAGACTAGGGTTTCCAAAAGTGTTTTGGATTATCTAAGTGTCATGGGCCTTGAAGTTGTTGGGCCATTAGATGACTAACATATTTGTGAAATTTAAATGGGCCAAATTGTTTTTGGTGAAAAATGATTTTTTTTGGGCCCTTAATTTTAAATTTACAAAAGTTGCAAATATTTTCTCATGAAATAAATAATTGAAGTTGGACTTTAATTATTTATTGTAAATTGTGATTTACAAGAAATTCGATTATAAATAAATTAATTGAAAAGTAGACAAAGGAGTTTGTATACTTTGTTAATTTAGTTTATAATCGTGGCGGTTAGTGATTGGATCAAGATATATAATATTGGATCAATTGACTATTATGATAATTAATTGATGGTGTATGATATGTGATATTATGCATGACGAATGATCAAAAGCCCAAGCCCAATTTGCTAGGTGTATGCTAGGACATTTTGTGTTAAATGATTGTAATAATTATCAAATTTATAGTGGGCTTGGTTTATGGCCCGTTCCCACCCCCCATGAGATGTATCCCTATTTGCCATGGATATTTTTTTGTAAATATTAGTGTAGTGGAAGATCAAGATTGGAAGATGGGTGGCCTTGATGATTAAGAAGATCGAAGACATGTAAATATTGGAAGCTTATGTAAAAGTTGCATTTGCATCCCATGCATTTCCCTAGGATTGGACCTAGGCTCGTGTTTAGCTCACACGGGCCATTAGTTTTGGGGTGATTGATCATCTTTGTTTTATTTACTGTTTATAATATATGCATGATATGTTATAAATAATGAGTATGTGCGTTATTATTATGATAATAACAAAGTTGCATGAATCCGGCAATCATACGATCAAACATGGCGAGCTTTTAAAATAAAATTAATGATGAGACCTTTCAAAATTAAAAACTCTCATTTTGAATAAGATTCAAAATTAATATCAAGCCTGAAAAGGAGAATTATAAAGGTGTTTATAATTTCCACGTCTTCCGTCGACAATGGGTGCATGATGAACGCTACCCGTGTTTGGGGCTCGGCTCATATTATTGGGGGGGCCTTGGACACCGGAAAGCTGTGACATCCATTGAAATGGTGATGTGAACTACGTGGAACTCCCATGTTTTCGGCTCATATTATTGAGGGAACTCATGGCGACCGTCCATTAAGGTTCAACATCGATGGGAAAGGCTTGACACGTAAAGATGAACGATGTCATATTATTGGGTCCTAATCAAACGTGAGACAAAAGTTTACGTAGAGGGTTGCATTGAGATGCAATTGGAAACTACCTTTTAGGAATTGTGATTGGCTGATATTATTCGGGATCATAATTCGCTAATTGGACCTTGCGTACCTACTAAGGAAAGGAGTTTCCCGTTTTCACTAGAGGGTAGTGAAAGATGTCAAAACAGTGGGAGTAAATATTTATAAAGTAAAAGTCCATACTTTATACCTTACCAAATATTTTAAAATAGTCATTAACATTTATCTATTTTACTTTTCAGTACAAAATTTGACAATGTCTTTAATTCGCAATCTATTGTCTGCTATACTCGACAAACATATTTTAACCGGACCTAATTACCTCAATTGGCTAAGGAATCTAAAAATTGTCTTGAATTCGGAAAGGATATCATATACACTGACTGAGTCGCCCCCTGTTGAGGCTCCGACTGACTGCCGTCCTGAGGAATTGCAGACTTACAAGGAATGGTGTGACCATGACTTGAAAGCCATGTGTTATATGCAGGCTTCTATGAATGATGAGCTGCAGAGGCGTTTTGAGGATGCAAAGAGTGCTGCTGACATTCATTTGCATCTCAAGGAGCTCTTTGGAGAGCAGACACGTCCTCTTAGGCATGCTACCGTCAAGGAGCTGAGCACTTTGCGCATGCGAGATGGGGCCTCGGTGCATGAGCATGGCCTAAAGGTGATTGGGCTCGTGGACAAGCACGTTTGCATGGATCTGATGTTGCCTTTGGAGTTGACCACCGACGTGTTGCTCTTATCGCTGCCTAGCTCATTTGATCCTTTTGTGGTGAATTTCAATATGAACAAGATGGAGCCGACCCTTGAGGAGTTGGTGAATATGCTTGTTACCTTTGAGTCCACCTTCAAGAAAGAGAAGTCGGTTTTTTATGTGGGCTCTTCATCTGGTACGAAGACTGGTCCACCTGGGAAGGGAAAGAAGCGTTCTTTCCAACGTCCCAAAAAGAACGTGCCCTTGAAGAGGCAAGCTCCGAGTCCCACTGTAGCAGCCATACCAGTGAAGGCTGACAAGACTGCTGATATTTGTCATCACTGCAAGAAGCCTGGACATTGGAGGCGTAACTGCAGAGAATATCTTGCCCAGAAGGGTTCTTGAAACAGTATGTTCTATATCAAAGTAAATATTTCTATTAACTCTACTTCTTGGGTATTAGATACCGGCTGTGGCTCACATCTCTGTAATGAGTTGCAGGTGATTGGAAGAAGTAGGAGACTAAGGGAAGGTGAGACCTTCTTGAGGCTGGGCAATGGAGCAAGAGTTGCTGCCAAGGCTATTGGAGATATTTACTTGATTTTGAACAATGATTTTAAGTTAATTTTAAGAGATGTTTTGTTTGTACCCGATTTGGTGAAAAACATTATTTCCATTTCTATGCTTGATAAAGATGGATATTCTTGTTTATTTAGCAAATGTTTTTGCAACATTTTACAAGAACGAATGTTTGATTGGTACTGGAGAACTTGAAAACGATCTCTACAACTTAAAATTGAAAGATATTCCACTAAACAATGTCCAAGCAATAACAACAACAAACAAGCGAAAACAAGATACTCTAAATTCGGCACAATTATGGCATGCTCGATTAGGACATATTTTTCTAAAAAGGATGAACAAGTTAGTTGGAGAGGGCATGTTTGATATGTCTGATATTAATGCTCTCACGACTTGTGAATCCTGTCTAAAAGGAAAGATGACCAAAATTTCCTTTAAGGGCCATGTGGAGCGAGCCAAAGGGTTATTGGATTTGATCCATACCGATGTGGGCGGTCCGCTTAGCATTACCACTAAGCATGGACATGCCTACTTCATCACCTTTACCGATGACTTTTCGAGGTAGGGGTATGTGTATTTGATGAAATACAAGTCTGAAGCCTTTGAAAGGTTCAAAGAATTCAGAAGTGAAGTAGAAAAATAGTTGGGACGAAGCATCAAGACACTTCGATCAAATCGAGGTGGTGAGTACTTGAGTGCCGAGTTCCAAGAGTATCTTAGGAAGAATGGGATACTCTCGCAGTTGACTCCGCCCGCTACACCGCAGTTGAATGGTGTTTCGGAGCGTCGTAACCGGACTTTGATGGACATGGTTCGGCCTATGATGGGGTTCACGGAGTTGCCGCCATCCTTTTGGGGATATGCGCTTGAGACATCGGCACTGTTGTTGAACAATGTCTATTCAAAGGCAGTTGATAAGACACCATATGAGATATGGATGGGTAAGCCTCCCAAATATACTTATCTTAGAATATGGAGGTGCCCTGCTTATGTGAAGCAGGTAAAGGGAGATAAATTGGATAGTCGATCCATTTTATGTTACTTTGTGAGATATCCAAGGAATTCAGTTGGATATTATTTATATTATCCCTGAGAAACAAAGGTGTTTGTTTCTAGGAATACAACCTTTTTGGAAAAGAAATTTCTATTGGATAGAAAAGAGGAGATGATAGAACTTGAAAAGGTTCGAGAGACACCCACAATTATAGAACCCACACCCGAAGAGCCAAGAGAGGAGTTACAAGCTCCTAGAAGATCCGAGAGAGTCTCGAGACCACCTATGAGATATGGTCTACTTCTTGAAGAGGGCCATGATGAGCCTATCCATGGATGTGATCCAAGACCTTCAAGGCAGCATTATCTGATGCCGATTCATCCAAGTGGCTTGAAGCAATGGAATCTGAGATGAATTCCATGCATTCGAACCAAGTGTGGAACCTTGTGGATCCACATGAGGGAACTGTTCCCATAGGGTGTAAATGGATTTACAAGAGGAAACTTGGGGCGGATGGGAAGGTATTGACCTTCAAAGCGCGATTGGTGGCAATAGGATATACTCAAAGACAAGAAGTTGATTTTGAGGAAACCTTTTCTCCAGTTGCAATGTTCAAGTCGATAAGGATATTGCTAGCCATAGCTGCATGGTATAACTATGAGATACGGCAGATGGATGTCAAGACAGCCTTTCTTAATGAGGATATTATGGAAGGGATTTACATGTCTCAACCTGAAGGGTTTACATCTATCGGAAGTGAGCATATGGTATGCAAACTTCAGAGATCTATTTATGGTCTAAAGCAGACATCTAGGAGTTGGAACCTCAGATTCGATAGTACAATCAAAGAGTTTGGTTTTACGAAGAATCCCGAGGAACCCTATGTGTATAAGAAGGTCAGTGGGAGTGCTGTGACATTCCTGGTGCTTTATGTTGATGACATTCTACTCATTGGGAATGATGTAGGAATGTTTCAATCAACTAAAATATGGTTAGCAAGTAAGTTCTCGATGCAGGACTTGGGGGAAGTATCTTTTGTATTGGGAATACAGATCTATAGAGATAGATCGAGAAGATTGCATGTCTCACCCAGTCCACATACGTTGATACCATCGTGAAGCGGTTCTCAATGGATGAGTTCAAGAGAGGACATCTACCAATGTGTCATGGCGTGTCCCTATCCAATTCTATGTCTCCCAAGACTGATGCAGAGATAGCGGCGATGACAAGCATTCCTTATGCATCTGCAATTGGTAGCATAATGTATGGGATGATATCTACACGTCCTGACATGGCTTTCGCACTAAGTGTAGTGAGTACATATCAATTGAACCCTGGTCTTCCACACTGAAAAGCTGTGAAAGACATCCTCAAATATTTGAGATGGACCAATAAGTGGTTCTTGGTCTATGAAGGTGGAGAACTGAAATTGAAAGGCTATTCCGACTCTAGCTTCCAAAGCGATATCGATGACTCGAAGTCAACCTCTGGGTTTGTATTCATGCTCAATGGTGCTGCTGTCTCTTGGAAGAGTTCCAAGCAAGACAGTACTGCGAATTCCATCACTGAGGCCGAATACATTGCTGCATCAGCTGCAGCAAAGGAGGCTGTTTGGATAAGGCATTTCGTCCAAGATTAGGGCGTCATTCCTAATGGAGTTGCTCCTGTCCCGGTGTTTTCTGACAACACGGGAGACATTGCTCAAGCAAAGAAGCCAAGGTCTCATCAGAAGTCCAAACACGTATTGAGAAAGTACCACATCCTCCGAGAGATTGTGGAAAAAAGAGAAGTGTCGATTGACAAAGTCGGCTCTGCAGATAATGTTGCTGATCCTCTAACTAAGGATTTACCTAGACCATTATTCGAGAAGCATCGCGAATCGATGGGTTTGGAGAATATGGGTAGTTGGCTCTAGTGCAAGTGGGAGATTGTTAGAGTAGGTGCACGTCGAGCCAAGCGTTGGCCGAGTGTTCACAAAGAAACTCTATGTATAAATAGTCTTTATTTTAAAAATATTTGAAATTATTGTTTTGGCACTTCTTTACCTGTATACTCATGCTAGTTGCATAGATAAAGTCCTTGAATATACAAATAGTAGAAAGAATATGAGATGCTCATATGATGAGTATCATGAAACTCATATTTGGAATACTATATATTCTAAAAAGTTCCTAGTCGATTCTGCCGCCGTTAAGAAGGATATAAGCCGTTCGAGTTCGAGACTAGTGTCTGCGATGTGAGTACCATGTTTCATTGGTAGAGGACATTGTGATGTCCTAGCATGCAGATAGGTGCTCCTGGTAGAGTGCACTGAACAACCCTCCATGTAGGACTTTCCAAGTGGTGCTCACTTATCGAGTGGAAACGTCTTAGTTTATGGTTGTACACCATTAGTCCTTATGACCCGGGACAACATTGGGACTCTATGTGCTAGCATTGCACTTTGACGTGTTACCGACTCATATGGGGTCATCAGGTGGCAAGGTTGGGTGTTTTGTCGAAACATATAGGAGTCGATGCATTGTAGTCCGGGATTCACCGCTTACCTTCGGGTATGGATATCCTATCTGTATGTAGTATGAAATCTCTAATCAGAGTATGGTAGTAATTATGAAAGGGGTTTTTATAGATTACACCATCGATGAACTACGACATGACACATAGTATCGATTCATTGACAACTCTCGATATACCAATGGTTGTCGAATCGGTCGGGATATATGAGATGAAGGGACCGTACTGTACACTAACCTTAATTGAATGGTTCTTGCATGCACTATCATTTGATACCTAGGGAATCATGTAAGCGATGCTGCTAGGCGTTTAACATGATTGGTTGGGTACTATCAGACTTTAGTTCTGACATTCTTGTTATCAAGGAGTTGATAATTAAGAATGGAGCAATTGAGGTATGCTCGTATAAGGACATGTTTAGCCCGAATCACATGGAGATGCGAACCCACGGCTAGTTGTATCAATGAACCATTGAGGGCCACACAAGTACTAGCTTTCTAGATCCCGTTGAGAAGTAAAATAGTTCAATGTGTTGAACGGCTTATAAAGGAGTTTATAAGCGTAAGGAAAAGTAGAAGTATGACTTCTATAAGGGGAATGTGACTTTTAATTTGTGAAAGTGTTCCTAAATTAAAAGTTGGTCAAATAAAAAATGTATTTGAAAATTGTGATTTTCATAATCATTATTATGGACTAAATTAAATTAATTCAAGTGTTGAATTAATTCAACACTAGTGGACCTAGTAGAGTCCAAATGTTGGATTAATTAAATAACATTGGGCCTTGTAGAGACCAATTAGAAATAATTATTAAACTAGTGGGCTTGAGTAAAATCAAGTGAAGTTTAAATGGTCTCAAATGTGTTTGGGACATTTAAAAAAAAGACCATGGGCCTTGTAATTTTTACAAGCCCAAGGGAAAAAGCATTCTAGGGAGGTGAAGGGTTGGAGACACCTTTTTAGTTAATTGCATGGCATGCACATGCTTCTTTTTGCTTTAACTTTTTCCTCAACCAAGAAAAGTCATCCTTTCTTCTCTCCCTCAACCCCCTGGACGAAATTTCCCTTAATTTTCTCCTTCAATTTTCTTTTTCAATAGTTGAGGAAAGAAAAATCTTCTCAAAAGAAAAATCCTCTAATTTTTCTAGTGCAAAATTAGAGGGGATCTACCTAGTTGGTGGTGGGATTAATATTTGAGCAAGGAGTGCTCAAAGGAGAAGCTTGTAGATTTGTCATCCTTACAAGAGCCAAGTTTTTTACAACTTGGTTGGAGCCATAACATCAATCCTTGTGATTGATAGGTAAAAATTCTAGACACCCTATGTATGACATTTGTGTGTTTACGTATTTGCAACACATTATAGGATTAGGGTGCTCGGTTTTTGCCCTTGAAAAACTTTTTTTAAACTTTTGTTTCGCATTCGGGCACCTTAATCGATCCCTTTTCAGTCATGGGGTCCGTGTAGACTCTGTCAAACTCTTCTTTTGGCTTTCAAGGCACGGACCTATACACGGGGTCCGTGTAGAGGTCCGGATAGGCACTGTGAAATTCTTCCAACTTTCCGGTTGTTTCTAACATGGCATTGCAAAGTTTGACTTTTATTTTCTTTTCTTCGGTTTTTATCATCTTTCGGTCAAACCTGCAAATACCAATAATGAAACGAATAAAGCACAA
The DNA here is from genome assembly GCF_012295235.1 of Primulina huaijiensis. Lineage (NCBI taxonomy): Eukaryota > Viridiplantae > Streptophyta > Magnoliopsida > Lamiales > Gesneriaceae > Primulina > Primulina huaijiensis. The sequence continues at coordinate 7,982,277 of NC_133313.1, forward strand.
AACTCGGAATAAAATCGCCAGATAAGCATGAATACGACAAAATAAAATCTGTAAAACGCTATAAAATTCGTGCTTATCAACTCCCCTACACTTAACCTTTGTTTGTCCTCGAACAAATCAGACATAAAATAAGGATGAGACATAATTTAGACTTAGAACTCAAGTACCACAATCAAAACTTCTCAATTTGTCAAACTCGTTCTCCCCCGGTCAAAAGATCATGCTTCGAATATCACAAGATTCGTTTTCATCGCAATTTAAGATTCAAAAATTACCCTGTAAAGATCAACATAACGAGATGTGTGTAGTGTGCAAGTCAGAACTCGTACTCATCACCAGCTACTTGGTTTCGGGGTCACTTATATTCAGTCATTTTCGAAACGTCCCATATGCTTGACTTTCATACCCCTCTCTACTAAATGTTGAACGACGATGACTTGGTTAATAGGTCTTTTCAAGCTTATAACGTAAGGCCAAGGTTCACGGCTACAATAGAAGGCATGGGAATCAAAAGCGAGAGAAAATAAATATACTTCTGCAGCGCCATCATTCACCCTTTAACTCACCACCAATCATTGTATTTTTATCATCTTTATGGCTCTATCATCTCCTCTATTTTTTCATTGTCCTTCAACTTTCACCCACAGAATTTTCGAGTGTTTTCTATAGCATACCCTTTTCCCTTTCTTTTTTTTTTTCATGAGTAATGATTCATCGATTCCTTCAGATAAATTTCTTCAACTCTTTGGAGTAGTATCTTGAACTTTTCAATGTGTACAGAAGGTTTATTTCTCTCAAAAGTAGGTAGGAACAAGTGTATAGGCTAAAATTCAGGTGGTTGATGTGGGACATTATATAAATTACGAATGGGGTCTAATTGTGTGTCATTGACACACACCATTCGATTTTTTAACAGGCTCAAAAGGGATTGCTGGAGACAATAAATGATGTATTAGGTAGGCTTGAAAGGCTCAAACGGTCCAAAAATTGCCTAAATCATCCCTAAGTCACCTTTCACCAACTCACCATCAATTAGTAAATGATGTTCTAGATTTCATCCCTAAATCATCCCTAAGTCACCAAAAATTGCCTAAATCATCCCTAAGTCACCTTGAAAGGAACAATAAATGATGTTCTAGGGATCGTTGTTCGAAATCTTTTTTTTCAGTTCACCTTTCACCAACTCACCATCAATTAGTAAAAGTTAGACCACGTGCATGGGATGAAATGTCGATACAAAACTGATTTATGTCTGAATCTCTCCTTGAAACTACGACTCCTCTTATTCAAAACTAGTCATGAAATGATTTCCCGGGTGATCCAAAATTTAACAAATTAATCCGGTTATCAAGTAAAGCAAGATTTCTTTCTCTAGATATAGTCACATCCTACGTGAAAAGTTTTTTTAAGTGCTGTGCAACGATGTGTGAAAAAACTGACCTACCCCCACATTTTGAAACCGACACTGTTCTCAGTGTAAAACGATGTAAGATGAGCTTAGCAAAACAGTTAAAGCAAAAACACTTCCCTGGAAAAATGTCGAGTAAGTGGTGAGAATGCGGTGGAGATCATCAATTCCTGAAAAATACGACATCGAAGACACAAGGAGACGTAAAAAAGAATAGGAAGAACAGACAAGCACAAGAATAGACTGAAAAGAGAATAAACATGAATAATACGTTTCATAACATCAATCAACAACATAAAAATAAACTGTTCAAATCTAGAAAACCGATAATAGTCTCCACAAGTCCGCAAATAACAAGTCTAACTACTCTTCGTCGGATCCTAGTTCCAAGTCCTCCATGCCATCGAGTGCGGATATGTCAAACTGTGGCGTATAAATGTCATCTGAATATGACTGCGTCCTGGCATGGTGCTCTAGTCGAGCCAATCGTGTTCGCAAATCGTCCATGCAGTCAAAAATTGCCGAGAAAACCCGACGAGTACCTCTCGGGGCGCGCTGTCTCGGCGGCAAATCAATCGGAGGTCCTGCTCGGGCATCCAATGCTGCTTCCTCCGCCACTCGATCTTTGTAGACTCGCTCGTCGGCTGTATGGGGAGGCACCGGTGGATAACGGGGATGAGGAGTGATATGGCGACTCCCGGGGTTACGGTACCAAGCACCCTGCCTGAAAATGAAATACATACCCTGCATGGCCTGGGGTGATAGCATCTGCGTAGAGGTCGGGAGGAGAGAGGTCTCACCTGTGAGATCGACACCATGGGCCGCCAAGATCCGAGAGATGATGATAGGAAAGGGGGAGTATGGCGTCCTATTCTTCGTGGGATCAATGTGGGCGACTGAACGCATATGAGAGATCATAATCGATGCCACCGGAATAGCTGGAATGGCCCCCAAGCCATTCAACATCTTGTCTATGATATAGAGATCCAAATGGTGGACCTCATTGTTCCCAGCTTTCCTCGGAATGAAATTCTCCCCTGTGAAGTAACAGATGAGGCGATCCAGCAGCGAGAAGGACGTCGGGAGGACGCTGGAGCGGGAACCAGTAGGAGATGTGTGGTATTGGAGCCGGCTCGGAGCCTGAGGAATCCGGAAGGTGATATCTGACAAGAAAAAGTCCAACTGGTTGAAGACTACCGGGGGCCCGTCATTGGGGACGTTCAATATAGCGGCCAGATAATCGCTAGTCAACTCGATAGTAATCCCCTTGACGTACGTACGGATGTGTTGCATCCCGGTTTTGTCCTTTTCCTCCAAGTTGGCGTAGAATTGCCATACCAAGTCTGGGTAATAAGGGCCGGTGATGTCTAATAGAGGTCCCCAACCAAATTTATCAAACTCTGCTCGGAGTGGCACTTCATGTCAATTCGTGGATGAATAGAACGTTCCACAATGACGGAGTTCTCATGCAGTGCGGAGTACCACTCGAAATTCTCGCGGTTGGTGAACCTAACGGGATCAATTGCTAACCGTGCGGACCCAGAGGATGATGATGTGCCGCCTCGGGCGCGCTTACTATTGTGTCGGCGAGGAGGCATGTCGACTCAAGCAGATGGATTCAAACACTCCAACAAACCAATCACCAACTCAGAAGCGAAATCGAAACTAATTCCAAACAAGATGAAACAATGCACAAGCCTATCCCAACGTAATGTAATAAATCAAAACCAAATTTGAAACAAGCTACGGGTAATAGGCTCCAATAACAATGTATCCCAAAATGCACACTCAGATTGATAACAATGCAATCCTTAAACAAGCAAAGTCCAGCGGTCTAACAATCGACAAACAACGCCCAAGAAATAATCATAATCGAACTACCGTGCAATATTTGTACGGGTGTCACAAAATTTCCAACGCGGATGATCGAATATTGGAATCAAAGTAAAGCCACGCTTACTGGAAAGAGAAAAATATGTTATTGCGCAATGGTGGAAGGCGGCCGGCGACGGAATTAGGGCGGCGCAGCTAGTGGAGGAGGGATATTACGTGAGGCAGCGTGAGTGAAGGAGAATGGGAGTTGAGTAGTGCTTGGTGTTGAAGATGGTGCAAGAGAGGCAGCGACGCGGCCAGAAGCGGCGTGGGGCGGCGTGAGTGAATGAGAGAAATGATTTGGGAATTTAGGGATTTGGAGAAGGGAAATCGCGATTTTGAAATCTGATAACAGCCGGAATTAGAAGGCATGGGCCTCGTGTAGGGGTCCGTGTAGATTCTCGAAGTTGGAAAATTTGAAAGTGCTGTACACGGACCCCGTGTACCAGTCCGTTTAGAGGTCCGTGTATACTCTGGAAATCGGCATGTCGGAAAAGGTTGGACACGGACCCCGTGTAGGGATCCGGGTACACATCCGTGTACACTCTGGAAATCTAATTAATTTTTTTTTTATTTTTTTAAAATTCCCTACACACTACGAACCGAACACATATGCAAAGCCAGGAATGTACAATTGTATAAATCTACACATCAAAATTGAAACTCGATCAAGCACACAAGATGCAGGAATTGTACAGAAACTTCTGTGGCCTACTTGACGTTCTGAGTCCGCTGGTCCTAATTGAAAGGGGATCGGTTACGGTGACCGGAAACGCAACGGAAGCACAAAAATTTTGATGTAAAAAATTCGGCCACCAAGTAAATAGTGTGTAGCAAATACAAAAACACAAAATGACATTCATAGTGTGTTAAGAAATGTACCTATCAATCTCAAAGATTGATGTAATGGCTCCAACTAAGGTGTAAACACCTTAGCTCTTCAATGGTAGAAAGTATCTTCAAGCTTCCTTTGAGCACTCCTTGCTCAACTATTAAGCCCACCACCAACTAGGTAGATCCCCTCTTAATTTGCACTAGAAAACTAAGAGGATTTTTCAATGAGAATTGTTTTCTTTCCTCAACACTTGAAGAAGAAAAATGAGAGAAAAATGGAGGAGAGAACCCATGAAATTTTCGGCCAAGGTAAGTGGAATGAAGGGGAAGGAGACTTGTCTTGGTAGAAAAAAAAGTTGAGGCATAAAGTTGCATGCCATGCCTTGGTAATAGTAAAAGTTGTCTCCCAACCCTTCACCTCCCATGCATGCATTTTATTTGGTTTTTTTAACAATTAAAAAACCCATGGACTTAATTTTAATTATCTCAAACATATTTGAGACTAATTAAACATTACTTGAATTTACTCAAGTCCACTAGTTAAATAATTTATTTAAATTGAGCTCTACAAGACTCAATATGATTTAATCAATTCAACACTTGAATTAATTTAATTATTTGGACTCTACTAGGTCCACTAGTGTTTAATTAATTCAACACTTGAATTAATTTAATTTAGTCCATAATAATGTTTATGAAAATCACAATTTTCAAATACATTATTCACTTGGCCAAATTTTAATTTAGGAACACTTCCATAAATTAAAATTTACATTTCTCTCATAGAAGTCATACTTCTATTTTTCCTTACGCCTATAAACTCATTTATAAGCCGTTCAACACATTGAACTATTTTCTCCTTTATAGAAGTCATACTTCTAATTTTCCTTACGCTTATAAACTCCTTTATAAGCCGTTCAACACATTGAACTATTTTACTTCTCAACGGGATCTAGAAAGCTAGTACTTGTGTGGCCCTCAATGGTTCATTGATACAACTAGCCGTGGGTTCACATCTCCATGTGATTCGGACTAAACATGTCCTTATATGAGCATACCCCAATTGCTCCATTCTTATTTATCAACTCCTTGATAATAAGAACGTCAGAACTCAAGTCTGATAGTACCCAACCAATCATGTTAAACGCCTAGCAGCATCGCTTACATGATTCCCTAGGTATCAAATGATAGTGCCTGCAAGAACCATTCAATTATGGTTAGCGTACAGTACGGTCCCTTCAACTCATATATCCCGACCGATTCGACAACCATTGGTATATCGAGAGTTGTCAATGAATCGATACTATGTGTCATGTCGTAGTTGCATCGATGGTGTAATCTATGAAACCCCTTTCATAATTACCACCATACTCTGATCAGAGATTTCAAACTACATATACATGAAAAACACATAGGATATCCATACCCGTAGGTAAGCGGTGAATCCCCGACTACAATGCATCGACTCCTATATGTTTCGACAGAACACCCAACCTTGCCACCTGATGACCCCATGAGAGTCGGTAAACAAGTCAAAGTGTAATTCTAGCACATAGAGTCTCAATGTTGTCCCGGGTCATAAGGACTAATGGTGTACAACCATAAACTAGGACTTTTCCACTCGATAAGTGAGAACCACTTGGAAAGTCCTTTAATGGAGGGTTGTTCAGTGCACTCTACCAGGAGCACCTATCTGCATGCTCGGACATCACAATGTCCCCTACCAATGAAACATGGTACTCACATCGCAGATACTAGTCTCAAGCTCGAGCGGCCTATATCCTTCTTAGCGGCGGCTGAATCGACTAGGAACCGTTTAGAATATACAGTATTCCAAATATGAGTTTCATGATACTCATCATATGAGCATCTCATATTCTTTCTACTATTTGTATATTCAAGGGCTTTATCTATGCAACTAGCATGGGTATACAGATAAAGATGTGCCAAAACAATAATTTCAAATATTATTAAAATAAAGATTGCTTATACATAGAGTTTCATTGTGAACACTCGGCCAACACTTGGCTCGACGGGCACCTACTCTAACACTAATAGGCTCCCCACACTTGATAAAACTTCCAAGAAATATTCCCTCTGCAGATTTTGCATCAAAGGTTTTTAAATGATTTTTACCATTATCGAGAATAAAACATCTGCAGCCGAATATTTTAAAGTATGAGACCACACTTTTTCTTCCATGCCAGATCTCATATGGTGTTTTCATATGATTCTTATTAATCATCGATATGTTCTGAGTATAACACGCAGTGTTTACTGTCTCTTCCCAAAATCTTTGAGAAATGCCCGAATCAACAAGCATTGTTCTAGCAGCTTCTTTAAGAGTCCGGTTTCTCCTTTCAGCTACACCATTTTGCTGAGGAGTTCGAGCTGCTGAGAGCTCATGCGTAATTCTAGCATTTTCTAAAAAATTTGAAAGAGTTTGATTGATGAATTCAGTTCCCCAATCAGATCTGTTTCTATCAATTCCAATTGATTTTTCATTTAATAATCTTTTGAAAAGCTTTATCAGTTGTGCAGCAGTTTGGTCTTTGGATTTGAGAAAAATAACCCAAGTAAATCTTGAAAAATCATCCACAATCATCAAGGTGTATTTCATTCCCCCTAAGCTCATGATTGGTATTGGACTAAAAAGATCCATATGTAATAGTTCAAAGCATCGGGAAGAAGATTTACGACGCTTGTTTTTAAAAGAAGATTTTACTTGTTTACCAAACTGACATGCTGAACAAATTTTATCTTTGACAAAGTCCATTTTGGGCGAACCCGTTACAAGATCGTGGTTACTCAGATATGCAATGGATTTAAAGTTCAGGTACTTCAATCTCTTATGCCACAACCAGTTTTTAGAAATTTTTGAAGCAATGAAACATACTGGTGCATAAGGTTGATCATTTTAACTGACTTTGTAAGTGTTTCCACACAGTTTGCAAGTTAGAATAACCTCATCAGTTGAGTCTTTGACTGAACAAGAGTATTTGTCAAACTGAACTGAGAATCCGTTATCGCATAACTGACTGATGCTAATCAGATTATACTTGAGATTCTCAACTAATAAAACATCATTAATGGTAAAGTTACCATGGATAAGCTTACCCTTACCCACAGTTTTATCTTTGGACTTATCTCCAAAACTGATGTTTGGTCCAGTGTACTTGATCAGTTGAGATAACATATCTGCATTTCCCGTCATGTGTCGTGAACATCCACTATTCAAGTACCAGATTGATTCCTTAATTGCGGGGACCCAGGCTCTAACTCGATTATCTTTTGGGATTAATTGGATCTTTGCTAGAAAATGTGGGTCAAAATTTTGCTTTTAACATTTATTCAAATGTATATAAACAAGCACAAGACATTATATAAAATACTGTCATCTTATTCAACTACAATTAACCTTCACATATTCGGCTACAATTAACATACTAGTGTTTAGAAATTCAGTACATGTCTAGTAAGAAACCACTAGTAATCTTCTACGCCCGTAATCTCCACGCTATCTCGATCTCTCATCCTCTGCGTGACCCCGATCCTGTCCCACCTGTTGNTGGAACTTAACTTGTGCAAGATATATTCATCCGATTTTCAATCCGGGTTCAGATTTGTGTTGCTCTCATCAAGCACTTCAAGAGGATTTAAGTTTTATTAATTTCCTAGATAGTTTGAAGTTTAGATGTTGGGGGAAATCAGAGTTTGATTGTTATTAATTGTTCTTGTGATTATTGGGAACGTTTATTCGCAACCGGATCGAAGAAATGGTACCGTATGCATTTGTTATGAATTTCAGCATATATTGATTGAATTGAATAGATTTTGACATGATGGAATTAGAATTGAGATGATATGATCTTGCTTATGAGTTGTTGAGCTTGTTGTTGGCATTACCGGTATCGAAAGATTACGTCGTTATGCCGTCGAATTTTACCGAGATTGAATATTAATCCGTATATGTATTGCTTGAAGTTAGAGATTGATAANCATCTCAATTCTAATTCCAGCATGTCAAAATCTATTCAATTCAATCAATATATGCTGAAATTCATAACAAATGCATACGGTACCATTTCTTCAATCCGGTTGCGAATAAACGTTCCCAATAATCACAAGAACAATTAATAACAATCAAACTCTGATTTCCCCCAACATCTAAACTTCAAACTATCTAGGAAATGAATAAAACTTACATCCTCTTGAAGTGCTTGATGAGAGCAACACAAATCTGAACCCGGATTGAAAATCGGATGAATATATCTTGCACAAGTTAAGTTCCAAGCTATGATGCACTTGTAGGAATTTCCAGATCTTCTCTCGGTCCTTGCTGCTGAGATGGTGAGGGAATGAAACCAAATACACATTATATATGCATGGCTAGGACAAGTGGCTTATTTTTCATTCTGCACGTCTCGCGCATATGCGCGACCTCCACCGGCGCATATGCGCGAGACCTACTGCCTCGGCACTTAACAATTTTATCTGCTGGCGCATATGCGCGCCCCTTCTCGGCGCATATGCGCCCACTTCTCTGGACAGCTCGCGCATATGCGCGAGACCTTCGTCTCAGCATCTCTTGGACTCACTCAGCTCGCGCATATGCGCACCCACCAGCCGCGCATATGCGCGAGACCTTCGGGTCTCACACAAAATCTTTGCACAAAATTACAACTCAATAACTCCAATCCAAATTCGACGTGCTCTATCTATAATCATATCAATGAATCAATAAATCGGCTCAGATTAACAGGATAAAAATCTCGAGCATTACATTTCTCCCCCTCTGAGATATGATTTCGTCTCCGAAATCTCAGGCAATCAATCAATGCGGGTATAAAAGCAAGATAATCAAGACTGAATAAATACTCACATCATACAAATAGTTCTGGATATTTCTGTCTCATCTCTGATTCTGTTTCCCAAGTCGCTTCTTCAATACCTTGACGACTCCACTGAACTTTCACTAATGGAATAGTCTTCGTTCTGAGCTGTTTCTCTTTCCGATCAAGAATCTGAATTGGCTGCTCAACGTAACTCAAAGTCTGATCTAGCTCGGCTTCTTCATGCTGAATGACATGAGAACTGTCTGGCATATATCTACGTAACATCGATACATGAAAGACGTCATGTATCCCAGATAAAGAAGGAGGAATGGAGAGTCGATAGGCACGATCTCCTATCTTCTCGAGAATCTCGTATGGACCGATGTATCGCGGAGACAATTTCCCAGGTTTGCCAAATCTGACAACGCCTCTGAAAGGAGAAATCTTCAGGAATACTCTGTCTCCCTGTTCAAATACTAACGGTCGACGTCTGATGTTCGCGTACTTTGCCTGTCTATCCTGCGCTGTCTTCATTCTCTTCTGAATGATCTTCCCCTTCTCTGTTATTTCACGGATCATATCTGGCCCTAAGTCTGGTACCTCGGAGATGTCATCCCAGTACAACGGAGATCTTCACTTCTTTCCGTATAATGCCTCAAACGGTGCCATCTCGATGCTAGTCTGGTAGCTGTTGTTGTACGAGAATTCACAAAGAGCTAGTGAATCTTGCCAACTAGTACCAAAATCTAGTACTACAGCTCTCAGCATATCTTCTAAAGTCTGGATAGTTCGCTCTGACTGTCCGTCTGTCTGGGGATGGTAAGCAGTACTCAAGTGTAATGTCGTACCTAAAGCCTGCTGCAAACTGTGCCAGAAATGTGAAGTGAATCGTGGATCACGATCTGATACGATCGACTTCGGCACACCATGTAATCTGACTACTTCTCGGACATATATCTCGGCCATCTGATCATATCTGTATGTCATCTTGTACGGAATGAAGCATGCGGATTTGGTCAATCTATCTATCACAACCCAAATCGCATCGCAGCCTCGGGATGATCGTGGTAACTTCGTGACGAAATCCATGGAAATGTGATCCCATTTCCATTCAGGAATAGCTAAACTCTGAAGTAACCCTCCGGGCTTCTTTCTCTCGGCCTTCACCTGTTGGCAATTCAAGCACTTAGACACAAACTCTGCAATATCTGTCTTCATCTGTTTCCACCAGAATTGTGTTTTCAGATCATTGTACATCTTCCTGCCACCAGGATGAATACTGAACCGACTACAGTGCGCTTCTGACAGTATCTGTTGTTTCAAATCTGAAACATCTGGCACTACAAGACGGTTATTCACATACAAAACATGATCACGTACCTGATACTCAGAAATATGTCCTGATCTGACCATATCAATCGACTTCTGAACACTCTGATCGGTTCTTTGTGCCTCTTTGATGCGAACAATCAAATCTGGTTCACACTGAATAGTGGCAAGTCGCAACGGTCTACTATCTGTATCAAATGCTAATCCAGAAAAGCAACAATCTTCTATCATATTCGAAACACCTATCGTCGACAAGGATAAGGAACATACCTTTCGACTCAAAGCATCCGCTGCTGCATTCGACTTCCCTGGATAGTACTTGATCTAGCAATCAAAGTCTTTCAGTAGATCAAGCCATCTACGCTGTCTCATATTCAATTCTGACTGAGAAAACAGATATTTCAAGCTCTTGTGATCAGAGTAGATCTCAAATTTCTCGCCGTACAGATAGTGTCGCCATATCTTCAGTGCAAATACGATAGCCGCCAATTCAAGATCATGAATTGGGTATCGAGTCTCGTGTGGCTTCAACTGTCTCGAAGCATAGGCAATAACATGCTGTCGCTGCATAAGAACACATCCTAACCCTCTGTGCGATGCATCACAATATACAACGAAATCACTTGTACCTAAAGGTATCGTCAACACTGGAGCACTGGTTAGTCGTCTCTTCAACTCCAAGAAAATAGACTCACAATCTTCAGACCACACAAATGGAGTATTCTTCTGTGTCAACTGGGTAATCGGTTTCGCAATACTGGAGAAATCTTTAATAAATCGTCGATAGTAACCTGCTAAACCCATGAAACTGCGTATATCTGGCACAGAAGTCGGTCTCGGCCAACTGATTACAGCTTCCACTTTACTCGGATCAACAGAAATACCGTCTCCAGATATGATATGACCCAAGAAGACAACCTGTCTCAGCCAAAACTCACACTTTGACAGTTTAGCATACAGTTGCTCATTTCTTAACGTCTGCAACAAAATTCTCAAATGCTCAACATGATCAGTCTCATTTCTTGAGTAAACCAAAATATCATCTATAAAAACAATCACAAACTCATCCAGATACCTTTGAAAGACACGGTTCATCAGACTCATAAATACCGCTGGCGCATTCGTTAAACCAAAAGGCATGACAATAAACTCATAATGTCCATACCTGGTTCGGAATGCTGTCTTCGGTATATCAACATCTCTAACTCTCAGCTGGTAATAGCCAGATCTCAGATCGATCTTGTAATAGACAGAGGATCCCTGCAATTGATCAAACAAATCGTCGATGCGAGGCAATGGGTACTTGTTCTTTACTGTTGCCTTGTTCAGTTGCCGGTAATCGATACACAATCTCATCGAACCGTCTTTCTTTCGCACGAATAACACTGGTGCGCCCCAAGGAGATACACTCGGTCTGATATATCCCTTGGCCAACAAATATTCAAGTTGTTCTTTCAATTCTTTCAACTCGATCGGTGCCAATCTATAAGGAGCTCGAGAAATAGGAACCGTACCGGGTATTAGGTCGATGCTAAAATCTACCTCTCTGACTGGAGGTAATCCCGGAATCTCATCAGGGAACACATCTGCAAACTCGCAAACCACTGGCATATATTCCAAGGTAGGACTCGATTTCAGTAGATCTACTGAATATACAAGGAACCCCTCTGCTCCTTTCTGTAACAATCTACTCATAGTCAGAGCAGATACTAAGGGAATCCGAGATCTGGAACCCTTACCATAGAATTTCCATTCGTTAGCCATATCTGGTCTAAATCTAACAATCTTCTGGAAACAATCTACAGTGGCTCTGTACTTGGTTAACATATCGATACCGACAATACAATCAAAATCAGCAAAACCAAGCACAATGCAATCTAAATCAATCTCGTGACCCTCAAACTGTAGTATACAATGCCTAACTGAAGTCACAGATACAAGACCACTTCCCAACGGAGAAGAAATAGCCACTACAGCAGACAAGGACTCGACAGGTAAAGCATGCATCAACGAAAAACGCTCAGATATAAAAGTATGAGATGCACCGGTGTCTATCAACACATAAGCAGGATAACCGCAAAGAAAACAGTTACCTGCAATCACATCATCTGGCGCATCTTGGGCCTGCTCTTCTGTCAGTGCAAATACTCGAGCCTGCTGTCTGGGAGGTTGGCTCACTGTCTGGCCACCTCTGGCTCGGGATTGG
>NC_133313.1:7995210-8064572 GCF_012295235.1 Primulina huaijiensis
TCTTTTCGATACGACACTGGAAAGAAACGTTGATAAAACTCATCTTTAAATACCTTCCAAGTAATATCGATACCACGATGCTCCAATGCTCTTTTCGTGGTAAGCCACCAACTCTTCGCCACTTCTTGCAACTGATGCCCTATTAATTTCACTCTTCTTTCATCTGTATAGGCAAGAGATTCAAACAGCATCTCTATATCGTCTAGCCAACTCTCACAATCCACTGCAGTCTCAGTACCCTTCAAGGTCGGAGGATGAAATGACTGAAACCTCTTCAATAAAGTCTCCATCGGTGTTGCAGTAACGTCCATCTGAGTACCTGACGTACTACCCTGTTCTGGCACTTGACCTGCGGCTGGTTGTGGAATTCTTCGAGGAGGCATATCTAATTATCAAACGGATTAGTACACAATCAATACAGTCTGTCTCAGCCCTCCTCTGATCATATACCTCTGATCCAGAATCGGTTCTGATTCAGTCTTTGCAATAAGATGCTGAAATCAACTCAGATAACCATACAACAGATAATAGTGAAAGCAATAAATCATGACGTGTGCTAGCATGATATAAGCAAGGAAGACGACTCGATCTACCCTGCTCACTCTCTTCTATCTCAGTCTATACAGAACCTACTGCTCTGATACCACCTGTTGTGGGGACCCGGGCTCTAACTCGATTATCTGTTGGGATTAATTGGATCTTTGCTAGAAAATGTGGGTCAAGATTTTGCTTTTAACATTTATTCAAATGTATATATACAAGCACAAGACATTATATAAAATACTGTCATCTTATTCAACTACAATTAACCTTCACATATTCGGCTACAATTAACATACTAGTGTTCAGAAATTCAGTACATGTCTAGTAAGAAACCACTAGTAATCTTCTACGCCCGTAATCTCGACGCTATCTCGATCTCTCATCCTCTGCGTGACCCCGATCCTGTCCCACCTGTTGTCAGCACACAAACAGACACAACAACAGCCGAATACTCCGGTGAGAACAAATCCCATTATAAAACATGTATACATGCATGTCATGCAAGTAAATACAAAATCATAACACATAAATCAGTAATTATGACACACTAGTGAATACAGATAAAACTCTTCAAGTCTAATTCTTTGACTCGACTCATATCTAAGTCTAGGGATCCCGGTGTGAATAAGACGTAACAAGTCTCCCACCTACTCTCCCAATCGGGGTGGCGGTACGTCTTCTTCCTAGACTTCGGTCATATCTGTATCGAATGTCTACAATCGGAGATGATCTGCTCCTATGCGTCGATACACCGAACGTCTAGTTTGACAATCTGTCAATGACTCCTATCTCAACTGCTTGAATATAAATCTATAAACAAGACATAATCATAACCAAACATAATTAAGAATCTAGTATGTGATTTTGGGAAACTCGTATCCAGTCTGAATCGAGTCATGTCTTCCCGTGTTCACATGAATTATACCTTTCTTGTCGTAGTCTCGGTTTGAACAAGTCGAAGTCTCGTATTCTTGATATCAAATCTTTTAAACCCAATCTGAAATGACATATATACAATGCACCATATCAATCTCTAACTTCAAGCAATACATATACGGATTAATATTTAATCTCGGTACAATTCGACGGCATAACGACGTAATCTTTCTATACCGGTAATGCCAACAACAAGCTCAACAACTCATAAGCAAGATCATATCATCTCAATTCTAATTCCATCATGTCAAAATCTATTCAATTCAATCAATATATGCTGAAATTCATAACAAATGCATACGGTACCATTTCTTCAATCCGGTTGCGAATAAACGTTCCCAATAATCACAAGAACAATTAATAACAATCAAACTCTGATTTCCCCCAACATCTAAACTTCAAACTATCTAGGAAATGAATAAAACTTACATCCTCTTGAAGTGCTTGATGAGAGCAACACAAATCTGAACCCGGATTGAAAATCGGATGAATATATCTTGCACAAGTTAAGTTCCAAGCTATGATGCACTTGTAGGAATTTCCAGATCTTCTCTCGGTCCTTGCTGCTGAGATGGTGAGGGAATGAAACCAAATACACATTATATATGCATGGCTAGGACAAGTGGCTTATTTTTCATTCTGCACGTCTCGCGCATATGCGCGACCTCCACCGGCGCATATGCGCGAGACCTACTGCCTCGGCACTTAACAATTTTATCTGCTGGCGCATATGCGCGCCCCTTCTCGGCGCATATGCGCCCACTTCTCTGGACAGCTCGCGCATATGCGCGCCTCTTGTCGCGCATATGCGCGAGACCTTCGTCTCAGCATTTCTTGGACTCACTCAGCTCGCGCATATGCGCGCCCACCAGCCGCGCATATGCGCGAGACCTTCGGGTCTCACACAAAATCTTTGCACATAATTACAACTCAATAACTTCAATCCAAATTCGACGGGCTCTATCTATAATCATATCAATTAATCAATAAATCGGCTCAGATTAACAGGATAAAAATCTCGGGCATTACATTAATTGTACCTGTTACCTGCAGTCACTTACAAGATATAATTTTTGGTACCCTTTTCTATTTGGGTCCTAAGCTGATTAGTCCTTTAGGAACCCAGACTTGGATTAGTCTGACTGACTGTCCAGTTGCTGTATTCCAGATGGTCTTTCTTGATTTGTGTGTGTTTGGTGTGTAGTGTGCAGATGATATAACATGTGATTTAGCTTTGTTCGACTGATTGTTCAGCCGATATCTTTTCTGAACCGGCTTGCTGTTATGGTAATTGTAGTAGCCATTTGAATATTTTCTGCTGAATCTTTTTGATGACTGACTACGTGAGTCAGTTAAAACTTTTGGGCTATAACCAATACCATATCTTCTAGCTTTGTTCGTACTTTCAGTAGGCTGTTCAACTAGTTTACTTGGCTCAGCTTGTTCTTGTACCATAACTGATTTGACAAAGTTAATGTATTTCCCTTTATCCATATTCAGTTTTGGTCGAGTATCAGTGGGAATCATTTCATCTTGTGTGCTGAACCCTAAACCAGTTTTATCAGCAATTGATTTCTGTGAGTTCTGCATTTCAGTTAATGCAACAGATGATTTGTTCCAAGCCTGTATGAGTTCAGTTTGCTTTGAATTCTCAAGCGTCAACTTTTGAATCATTGATTGATTCCTGCTCTTTTCAGCATTGAGCTCAACAATCTCCCTTTTCAGCCTCAACACATCAACTGATTCATCAATTTTAGTTTTATTGTCTATGGGATCAGTTTGCTTTGCTCTGGCCTTTTCAAACGATAAGGCAAGCGTATGATACTCATTAACCATGTCATGAAGAGTTGAAATAAGTTCTTCTCTAGTGAAATCAGTTGAGCTGAAGTCAAATACCTGTTGACTGCTTGACTCCTCTTCTGTATCACCAGCCATTAGACACTTCACTTCCTCTTCACCATCACTGGAACTGCATGAGGTTTTTGATTCTGACTCTTCACTGTCAGTTTTTACCCATTTAGATTTACTTTCTTCAGCTAAGAGTACCTCATGCTTCTTCCTGGAAAACTTCTTATCATCCTTGGATCTCTTTCTATGTTCATATGACTTCTTTCTTCTTTCAGTCAAGCCCTGACTGTCCTTCTTGGGTTTGGGACAGTCAGCAATGAAGTGACCGGGTTCGCCACAGTTGTAGCAGCCATTTGATTCCTCTTTAGAATTATTCCTCTGATAATTCTTCTGGAAGTTCCCTTGATTTCTTTTCATAAATTTTCCGAATTTTTTAATAAACAATGACATAGCATCATTGCTCAATTGTTCGGCAGACTTCTCGACTGAACCAGTTGGTTCTGTTCTGACAGCAGCTAATGCAGTTGTGACTGCTGGAGTAGAAGGCTCTCTTTCCCGAGTTCGTAGCTAAAACTCATAGGCTTTTAGATCAGCGAATAGATCATAAAGCTCAACTCTGGTTAGATCCTTGGATTCCCTCATTGCCATGGTCTTTACGTCCCACTCCTTGGGAAGACCTCTGATTACTTTTAATGTAACTTCTTTGTTGGTATATACTTTTCCAAGTGCATTGAATTCATTGATGATGCAACTGACTCTCTTATAATACTCATGCATCGATTCTCCAGTTCTCATCTTGATGTTGTCAAACTTCTGCACAGCAACAGAAAGTTTATTCTCTTTGGTTTGTTCGTTTCCTTCACACAGCTGGATCAACTTTTCCCAAATCTCCTTAGCTGTCTTACACATCTTGATCTTGCTGAAGGTTACTTTGTCCAGTGTCTTGTACAGTATATCCTTTGCCACATTATCCAAATTTGTTTTTCTTTTGTCTTCTGTTGTCCATTCATCTCTGGGCTTTTCAATACGGTGAGGTGCCCCTTCAGTAATAGCCATTGCTGTACTGGCTTTCAGAATCTTCATCGGTCCGTCAGCGATAACGTACCACATGTCATCATCTTGTGCAGCTAAGTGAGCCTGCATTCTTATTTTCCAGTCATCGAAGTCCTCTCTGGAAAACATAGGGATCTTGTTGAAAGAAGACATAATGATCAGTTGGAAAGTGTAGATATTCTGAGACGAGATATAACCGCTCTGATACCATTTGAAAGGATCGGTTAAGAAGTGAAATGTGTTTAGAAGGGGGGGTTGAATAAACACTCACAGATTATGTTCATTTTCGTAAGTTGAGTTCAGTTTAATAATAAACTGATACTTAATATCTCGTTAGTCGATGACAATCAGTTTAACTGAGAAAACAGTTGCGAAAGTAAACTGAATGAAAGATAGAATAACTAAAATAAAAGGTAACTGAAGTGAAAAGCACGCGATTTGTTTCTGGATGTTTGGAGAATGGGATAACTCCTACGTCACCCCTTCTATCACGAAGATAGGATTTCTACTAAAAGACTTTGATCGAATACAATGTTTGTACTGACCTTCTTCAGTTTGGTCTTATCAATGCCACAACTGAAACTCTTAGTTACAACAGAATATTTCAGTTCGTGACTGATCTTAGCAGAACTTAACAATATAACAGAGATTATAGTGTGCTAACAAGCTCCAAGACGGTAGCCTTGAATGCTACAGATAGAACTTAGTAAGAGTGAGCTTTTGATTTCAGCAGAGTAACAGCTTGAGTAAAATAGTTGTTCTTGTATCTTGTTCTTCAGCTGCTCTGTTCGCCTATTTATAGGCTTCTCTTCCAACGGTAACTTGATATAATATTTGAATTTTATATCTGTTGATTGCCACGTCGATATTCTCCTGACAATCCTACACTGTAGACTCTGAAATGCGGTGTTCCACTACGAGTTGCAGTCTGCTTGTACTGATGTCGGTTGAACATCCCTTATATTTGATGACGTGTATGGCTGAGCGATCAGCTGATAAAAGTAGCTGATAAGCTTGTGCTGAGTGAATCAACTGATCAGTCAGTTAATTTCGAAGGTTCAGTTAAGCTGGATTTGGTCGCCTTTGATAACTCACGTGATACTTGAGTTAGGCAAGTTGTATAATACGGATACTTGATCAGTTCGTCCAATAGATAAATTGTTTGTCAAACAGCCGAAATTAAGTTTCCAAGAGTTTTTAAAAACCGTTGTCTAAAAGCATTTTTTTGGGCTACAACAACGGTTTGTGTAAACCATTGTCTTTCTTGTGGTTTTCGTAAAACTACGACAACGGTTTTGTAAAACGTTGTCGTTTTTTAATGTTTTTTTTTATCAAAAACTGTTGTGATTGTTCTAAATTTTTTTTAAAAATCGGTATTAAGCGATGGGTTGAAAACAACCGTCGCTATTTTAAACCGTCGCTAAATATTGCGATTAAACCATCGCTAATTCAAATTAATACAACCGTCGCTATGGGTTTCAACGTTGTAAATTTAAATTCGCGACGGTACAAACGTCGCTAATTTAAAATATGCGACAGTTTTAAACAACCGTCGCTACTCGCGACGGTTTTATAAATGTGTCGCAACTAGCCGTCGCCAATAGCGACAGTTTAAGGTAAAACCGTTGCAAATGGCGACGGTTTATACAAAACCCATCGCAATTCGTCTATAAATATCGGCGCACGTGTACATTCTCTCCCCACCCGAAATTTTTCTCTCCCTCGACAAAATTTTTCTATCTACATGAAATTTTTATTTCTTCCACACATTAATTTCAGAGTTCAGATTATAAATATTATTATTATATGACAAAGAATTAAATTTTTTATTATTATAATTATTAAATTATAAAAGTATTTTTTTTATTTTCCGTAAAATATTAGCGACGAAATTTATATACCAAAACCGTTGCTATTTAGCGACGGAAATCATATACAAACTGTCGCTAATTAGCGATGGTTTTGGCGAAAACCGTCGCTACTACCGTCACTAATTAGCGACGGTTTTCATATAAAAACTGTCCCAATATATAGTTTAACAGCAATTTTCCAATGCTACGACAACGGTTTTTCACCGTTGTCTTTGAGCGCACCCTTTAACCACAGGACCTTTAACAACGGTTTTATTTGACCTACGACAACGGTTTTTCACCGTCGTCTTTATACGTCTACGACAACGGTTAAAAACCGTTGTCTTTGAGCACACCCTTTAACCACAGGGCCTTTAACAACTGTTTTATTTGACCTACGACAACGGTTAAAAACCGTTGTCTTTTGCCTTTTTTTGTAGTGCACGGTGACAATTTTCCTTTCATGCTGAATCGAACCATTCCTCTAAATGGTGAAATTTTTAGGAATACCCGATCTCTTTTATTGAATTCAAGCGGCCTTCGTCGTCGATCCGCGTAACTAGCTTGTCGGTCTTGAGCAAATTTTATTCATTTTCTGATCAAATGGATTTTATCGTTCATTTCCTATATCAGCTCTGGCCCAGTCAGTTGCTTTTCACCTATCTAATCCCAAAATAATGGTGATCTTCATTTTCTTCCATATAAAGCTTCAAATGGTGTCATTCCAATACTACGTTGGAAACTGTTATTGTATGAGAATTCTACAAGTGATAAAAAATCTTGCCAGCCAACATGAAAATCCATAATAACAGCGCAAAGCATATTTTCCAGAGTTTGAATAGTTCGTTCAGACTAGCCGTCAGTCTGTGGGTGATATGCAGTACTCATAGCCAATCTTGAACCTAATGCTTCTTGAAAACTTCCCCAAAATTTCGAAATATTTTACCCATTAAAATAAAACATCAACCACTAATATTTAAAAATCCAAAGGAATTCGTCAAAACATGAAATCGTCAAATTTTTTACCAAACCTAAAAAGCAATAAATTTGAAAAGTATAGCCCATACTAAACCTCTCAAAAGCATAAATAAATAGTCTTAAAATCTTTAACGCAAATCATGAATCATAATTTGTAAATGCGGAAAAGTAGAAGCGTTTGTCCTCAAGTTGTATGCACCTTCAGTCTAGTCAGGTCAACCATCAAGACCTCCATCAAACTCATCTGCATTCATCACACCTAGTGAGTGTAAAGACTCAACACACCATAATCTTTATAACAAATAATACACATAAAATCACAAGCAACAGTGAAAATACTTTTACGTAAAGATAACATTTTCATGACATGCAAACATAAACCTTAATCTTTTCCCTTATTCCTTAACATAACATGACATAAAACTTTTTATCATGATCATAAACATTTTCCTTTTCCTTTATTGAATTCAGATCGTTAATTGTGACCTTCCTCAAACCTCAAAAAATCGATGGATCCATCTACATGAAACCGCAGTACATGGCGACGGGGACACCAGCAACACTCTCATCGGTCAACTGGGCCCTGGCCTATCCTCATCGAATAGAAATATGATCATCGGGCTCCGTCTGGGCCTTTTACCATAAATGGGCTCCTTCTGTCGCTTTTTCCCTCACGATATTCCCATTCTTACCTCAAACCTCATAACCTCAATAGTCACAATTACTTCACTTCCTTCAATATTTTACATTCTCATTACTTTATAAAAAAAATATGCATAACATAACCTTTTTGTTTTTGAAATCAAGCATGCAACATATGTTTTAAATGTTTTCATTAAATCATAAAAATCCCATAGACATTAAAAACACATCATTTAATCATGTAAAATTTCATAAACATTTAAAAATAATCATAATATCATAAAAACAGCATTTAAAGCACTGTCATAACGTTTACTAATTTTTAGGTGTAAAAAGACCATTTTACCCAGAGACGTGACATTTTACGTTTTTGACTTTTTCTTGATTTCATTGACTCTAAAATGTCCCAAATAAATATTTAAGCTTAAATTAAAATTCTCATAATTTTATTTGGTTTAAAAACTAGACTTTTTAATTAATTCGTAATTAGTCGTTTTGAAGGCGTTTTAATCCCGAAAAATTTCAAACTTTAATATAAAATTCCTAAATTCGAAACTTAGTATTTTTATTTTATTTTAGCCCTCGTGAACTATGACTCGACCTCCATGAGCCATGTTTTGATTTATTTTAGCTTTGAAAACCATAATGTGACCTATTCAAGTCCCACTCGAGCCATGTCTCGATTTTGTCGAGCCACGCCCGAGCCACCTTGAGCCAACCCCTTCTTAACCCCTCTATGGACACTCAAGGACCCACATGACCCCTTGAACCATGCCCTGGCTTGAAGCCGAAGTCCCTACTCTAGCTGCAAGCTTCGGCCGAGAATTATACTTGGCATAGGACACTCCCAACTTGCTAGGACTCTAACCAACCGAGCTAGCCCCTGGACCAAACTGTCGTACACCTTCTTAGGACCTTATTGAAACACCCTAGCCCAGTCCGTGACCCCTGGCTACATCGCAGCGACGCCTGCGCGTTGCTGCATTAAGGCGTACAGTAGCACTCTCTCGGGTGAGAATCCTAGCGTGGCTAGGACTCCTTCCCCAGCCCTTATCTCGAGTCCTAGCCTAGCTAGGACTCTCCCCTCTACTGAAACATCTCCTGATCGAGCCCTGGCCCCAAGCCATAACCCTCCAGCCCCCTCAACAAGGACCCCGATCACCCCCAAGCCCCATGACAAAAAAACCGACTCAAGCTTATTTTCTTGGTGATTGTCGTGGGTTTGGTGCATTGTTAGGACTCTAATTCATATAAAAACTTTCCTGAACGTGTCCTATTAATGACAGCCTCATTAGATAAATTAAACAAGGTTTTTGGAACATCAAACCATGAATTCGTCACAAGCCTATGCCATATTTCAAAAATAATAACAAGGATATCATGCTTTTCATAAAAACGATAATTAAAACGATAATACGATGTGATAGACGAGAAAAAGAGATGTATGGCGTGCCTTTACGTTTTAAACGTACGAATATACGTTGACAACGAAGAACGGGGCAAGACCTTGGCTTGCACCTTTTTCTTTGAGCTTCGAAATTTCCTTCAATTATTGAGTGTGTGCCGTGAGGTTTTAGGGAGAATTTGTGTGTGCCAAAATTCTGAAATTGGGGCGTGTAGGTGTGATGGTTTGTGGAGGGTTTAACTTAATTTAAAAAATAATCAAATCACTAATTAAGGCTTAGGCCTATTAAGCAAAACTTTAGACCGATTAGTGCTTGATTAGGATTTAATTAAAATCTTAAAATAGTTTTGTACAAGTAAGTTTGTGAATTTATTGGCCAGGTTGCCAAAGAGTTCGTATTTTTGTTGAAAAACTAACACCGATAAAATTTACGTCCCGGTGTATAAAAGCACCTCAAAACCCTTATTTTCATAAATATGAACAACCATCAACCATATTTTAAACAATTAAAAATAATTATTTAATAAAAACATTTTACATTTTTCAGCCCTCGGTCTCCGTTCCTTGATAGCAACTTGAATATCCCTTGAAAATACAATTTTATGCATCATGACACATAAATCCTATTTAACATATAATCATGTATGTCACATAACAATTTATGATATTAAAATCATTTAATTAGTGCTTTTTCATATTTCCTAGATTTGCATGCAGTTGGATTACGTCATCTTAGTTTTGGACCTTACATTGTCAATATAGAGACGAGCCATTTTGCTGTAAGTGTATGTCCGCTCGTACGGAATAAAATGTGCAGATTTTGTTAGGCGATCCCCCACAACCCATATAAAATCGCATCATCTTGAATAACGAGGTAAATGGGTAACAAAATCCATTGCAATATGTTCCCAATTCCACTTGGGAATTTTGAGACTTCGTAGGAGTCCTCCTGGTTTCTTCCTCTCAGCTTTGAATTGTTGACATATGAGACATCTAGATACGAATTCAGATATTTCTTTCTTCATTCTCTTCCACCAAAACTAGAGTCTCAAACATGCATACATTTTGTTTCCTCCTAGATGGATACTGTAACGCCTGCAATGGGCCTCCTCCGAAATCTCTACTCGCAAATCTGATTTTTCTGGAACAACTTGACGACCATTTAATCATAGGAAATTATTGGCAACTATTTCGAATCCTGATTTGTGGCCATCGATGACCAATTGTCTGGATTTCAGAATTTTTGTATCAGTCTTTTGTGCCTCTTTAATTCGAGAAATTAATTCGGGCTCAATCCGTACCGCAGCAACAATGACGTGCTCATCATTAATAATGAAATTCCATCCCGATGTATAAATATCTTCATGCACTTGTGAAATTCAGACTGAAGACATAATGACGTCTTGAACTTTTCGACTGAGTGCGTCAGCTGTGGCGTTCATTTTTCCAGGCTGATACTGAATCTCACAATCAAAATTTTTTAGAAGGTCCATCCATCTGCGTTGTCTCATATTCAGATCCGACTGAGAGAATAAATACTTCAGGCTTTTATGATCGGATAGGATCACCGACTTTTCTCCATATAAATAGTGACTTCAAATTTTTAGGGCAACCACAATGGCGGCTAATTCTAGATCATTAACTTGATACTTGCTCTCGTGGGGTTTTAGTTGCCGAGAAGCGTAGGCAATCACTTTTTCGTGTTGCATCAAAACACAACCTAACCCCTTTAATGATGCATCCGTGCAAACAATGAAACCACCCAAACCAGATGGAAGAGTAAGAACTGGTGCAGTGGTCAATCTCTTTTTCAACTCGAGAAAATTTGACTCACATTCATCAGACCAAATGAATTTCACATTTTTCTGTGTTAGGCGGGTAATTGGTTTAGCTATTTTTGAGAATCCTTCGATGAATCGACGGTAATAACCAGCTAAGCCGACGAAACTTCGAATTTCAGGAACGTTTGTTTGTCTAGACCAATTAATCATGGCTTCAACTTTGCTTGGATCAACTGAGATGCCAAAGCGTGATATGACATGACCTAAAAACACAACACGATCTAGCCAAAACTCACATTTTGACAATTTAGCATAAAGTTGTTCCTTGCGAAGTATTTGTAAAACAATTCTCAAGTATTCAGCATGCTGGCGAAGTATTTGTAGGGCAATTCTCAAGTATTCAGCTTGCTGGAGCATTTGTAACACCAAACGGCATTACCAAGAATTCAAAATGACCGTATCTTGTCTGGAATGATTTCTTTGGTATATCTTCGTCTCGAACTCGCAATTGATGATAACCGGAATCCAAATCGATCTTTGAATAAATAGCAGTACCCTGAAGTTGATCAAATAAATCATCAATTCGAGGCAATGGGTACTTGTTCTTTGTAGTAGCTTGATTCAGTTGTCGATAATCAATGCACAACCGCATCGAACCATCTTTCTTGCATACGAACAATACTGGGGCTCCCCATGGTGATACACTGGGTCTAATGTAGCCTTTATCTAGTAATTCTTGCAGTTGTTCCATTCTAATGGGGCCATTCGGTATGTTGCTCTAGAAATAGGAATTGTTCCAAAAATTAATTATATCGAGAATTCTATTTCTCTGGGTGGAGGAAGTCCAGGTATTTCATCTGGAAAAATAACTTGAAATTCATTCACCACTTGGATTTCAGACAATGTTGATTCTGATTTCTCGGTGTCGACAGCATACCCAAGGTATCCTTCATTCCCTTGGAATAATAAACGTGACATTTCCAAGGATGATATCAGGGGAATTTTGGCACGTGAGCCCTTACCATATAAATTCCATTTTGTACCAGATTTAGGACGGAAACGGACTATCCCATGGAAACAATCAATGGTGGCACGGTATATTGTAAGTGCATCCATTCCCACGATACAATCAAAATATTGCATCGATAGAAAAATAAGGTTCAAATGCAGTTCATTATCTTCACAATTCAACACGCAATCCAGTATCATTCGAGTAAACATAATGATCTTACCCATCAGAGTAGCAATAGAAATTGATGTAGGCAGTACAATAGAAGTCAAAGAATGTGATGTAATGAATGATTCAGAAATGAATGAATGGGATGCACTGGTGTCAAATAATACTCATGCAGGATAACCAGATACAGAACAATTACTTGCTATGACACTTCCCGGTGCTTCCTGAGCTTGATCTTCTGTGAGTGCAAAAACACGAGCCTGGGGTTGGTTTGAGAAATTACGACTTCCCGAGGCTTGATGCGGTGGTCTATATGACTGCTGAAAATATTTAGTAGTACAGTACCTCTACAAGTACTAGATCCTCCACGAAATCCTCCTCGGACAGGTTGTGGAACATTCTTCTTGGATGGGCAAACCCTTGAATAATGACTTTCTTGACCGCATTCCCGAAAAGAGCCATAAACACCAACACATTGTTCACTAAAATGCATGCCTCCACAATGGTTACAGTAGAGACCAGAATAAGTAGTTATTTGAGATTCACCCTGTTGACGATAACCAATAGAACTAGAAGAAACTGATCCAGATTTCTTAAACATCTTTCCTTTAGCTTCCAAATTTTGTTAGGTGGTTAATCTGTTACCTGTAGGAACAAACGAAGCGCTTCCCCTCTTAAGTCCAGCTTCTGTATTTTTTGCTCTTTCGACTGTCTCAGCAAATCCAGTAGGTAGTCCAGACACCACATAAGTATAAATGTTGTTGTTTAGTCCATTCACGAAACGATTATATTTTGCCTTTGTGTTTACTGCTACATGTGGTGCGTATTTTAGCATTGCAGCAAAAGTAGAGGCATATTCAGCTACAGACATATTCCCTTGTCATAGGCTGTTGAACTTATTCTCTTTTTCGGTATAGTAAGAAGGTTGAGAAAATTATTCAGTGAATTGAGTTTTGAAGAAAGTCCCCTTATCTCGATTCTTTGTTCATCAAGTCCCATCTGGGCGGCTTCCCACCAATCTCTCACATGATCTTTCAGTTGGTATAACGCAAGCTTATACTTTTGATTATCAGTATACTACGTTAAACTGAACAGGTACTCAATATCTTTAAGCCATGATTTGGATTTTTCAGCATCCTCAGTACCAAAGAATCTTGTCTGACGCAATTTTTGGAATCTTGAAACCACGACCGCGTCCACTTCCTCGTCCTCTTGTAGTCATCTATAAATGCCAAATAAACAAATATATACACAGAGAAATATTATCAAAGTACTATATAAATCCACACATATAAAAATATAGGAGCACATAGGCAATTAATTAAGTTTCGCGTAACTCTCGTGTGACCATAATCCTATGGAAGCATCTCTATCTATGCTCCGATACTTTGAGCAATTTTCCAGTTTATTGCTTTGATACCACTAAGTGTGAGTCCCTCGACTTCCACCAGTAATTATAATGCATTAGTTAATTTCATTACTATTGTAACTCTACAGCGGAAAATGTTTTTTTTTAATATACGACGACGCGAGCTCAAATAAAAGTTTGCTCAAATAAAAGTTTCGTTTCCAAAGATACGCTGTATTATATTATGGAAAAATAATTATTAGCCGAGACACTAAAATTAACACATTGTTTACTAACTTCATACATATATATATTGTAAATTTCTGTCATAGCAAAATACATCATCATATATTAGTTTAGATGCATATCATATTATAGATTAGTGCTAGAATAATATTACATAACAAAATACTTCGAGCCTATCTATAGTTCGACGATAATATTCGTAGTTCAATATATATCTTCTCTCATAAGGCAGATGGGAACATATGCAGTCCAGGTGACTCTCACTGTGACAGATGGTATCACAGGCTTTGTGCCCAACTCCACTAGTAATCCAGGAAAGTCATAAAAGACTTCCTCTACCAATCTCAACAATCCATCTACGAGCATCACTCTATATGAGCTCTCCTGAGACCAGTCATCTCCCAATAGAACTATGTATGCCATCTTTCCCTTATTACAAACCATACATAGAAGATAACCGCCCCCGAGGGGGTGAGTAATAACCCAGTATATTAAAACCAAAATAAAAACAACATGCACTGTAATAAATGATATGTGGATGCAATGCATGATAAGGGTAAATCCACATGCAGGGTAAACAGAATAACGGAAACTGCACAATCGGTAACTACAGCGTAATAATAGCTCGAGAAACAGACAAGGCTCGGCTACACTGCCGTAGTGACAACTCCTCGTCTAGTCTACTATCGTGTGCCGGCCAGCTCGCCATGGACTACAGACATACTGCATCTTATCAGCCTACAACATTTCTCAGGCTAGTTGCAGCTCTATATCATCCCAAATATATCACCTCGATCATACACACAAAATATCAAAAAGTTCATCAATAGGATCGAGGTTCAAAATGAAATGCAATGTCATGTCATGCATTGATGCTACATATATACATAACATACATGTGTGTAAAATATATTTTATTTTCACGCATCGATGTTTATGTGATACACAAATAATTCATGTAGACAAATCATCCAAATTCAACAAATATCAAATTTTACGGGTACCTGTTATATATTACTCGGTAGTAACATACCTTGTTATGAATTTATTTCAGCTAGTGAAATTTAGCTCCGTAAAATCCTTGATCTATTATATAGAAAAGAATAGACAAATTTTTAACTCCATTTACTTGGTTAACACTAGACACGTTAAATAATTTGATACAATTTCAATTCAAACAACTTTAACCAAAACTCTTTTGTTTCATCTAATTAAAATCGAGATTCAGTAAATTTTCGTAATTCATAATTCCAAATTGTATTTACTAAATAATGTTATAGTCTTGCAAAATAGTCATGAAATTCAATTTATTAAATCACAAAAATTAAATAAATGTTCCTTATTATTATTATTGTTCATTCTTAACTCAAAACTCATGACTTGTAATTCCAATATCATCAAAAGTCCAAAATAACCGTAAGGTATGAACACAAATTAAAATTCCTAAATAATTTCTTAAATTATTGTACAGTGACATTATAAGCAAAACATGTAGTTGGATTGGATCTATACATAAAATACAGTCTCTAGAGGAACGATAGTCGTACTCTCGTACACTATATTATTACTTGAAATCGTGCACTTGCGATTATTTCGAACTTGAATATTATAAATTTTTACTAAGGATTTCATTGTGAAAGTTTTGCTCGATCAAGTTTTTGGCGCCATTGCCGGAGACAGTTAATCCAAAATTTTATTTTCAGTTATTTACTTTAACATTGTTTATTTTGTTTTGCTTGACACCTTCGATTTATTTGCAGGTATCCCTCTCGGTGCATGCCAATATCTCTAGAGTCTGAACTAGAGATATTCGACCCCGAGATTGAAAGAACCCTACGCAGACGAAGACAACAACAGAGCCTCAGAGACATGATGAACAGGAATGAGCGTGAGGAATACTAGCATGAAGATCTAAGAGTCGAAGAACCAACGCCCATACCCATGTTGGAATACGCACAACCTTCGTTTGATGGAGCACGTCCAAGCATGGTGCGACCAACCGTCTGGGCGAACTAGTTTGAGATCAAACCAGCCATAATTCACATGATCCAGACACTGTCCAATTTGGGGGAAATGCGCTTGATGATCCAAACACTTACATCGCCGACTTCTTAGAAATTTACGACACTTTTACATTTAATGGAGTGTTTGATGATGCTGTTAGATTACGTTTATTTCCTTTCTTTTTGCGTGACAAAGCTAAATCTTGGTTGAATTGTTTTCCTGTAGGTTCAATCACGACTTGGGAAGATATGGCCAAGGCATTCCTTTTGAAATACTTACCTCCATAAAAAACCATGAAGCTGCGAGCGAACATAACCACCTTCTCTCAATTTGAGCAAGAGTCACTCTACGAGGCTTGGGAACGCTACAAGGACTTACTATGGAGATGCCCACATCATGAGTTGCCTCTTGGGTTAGTTTTCCATACTATGGTTTAACTTCGTCTAACCGTACCATGATAGATGATCCATATTCGAACACATACAATCCAGGATGGACACGACATCCCAACTTCTGTGGGGTGGTCAAAACAGCCAGAGGTAGTGAAGGTTGAAACTATCAAGCTTCTCGATGACCCCTCGTGCAACCTCAGAGATGACTCAATCCAAAGATACAAGAGGTAGTGAAGGTTGAAACTATCAAGCTTCTCGATGCAGGTATTATCTATCCTATCTCCGATAGTGCATTGGTAAGTCTTGTTCAGTGTGTCCCTAAGAAAGGTGGGATTACTGTGATAAGTAATGAAAATAATGAACTTATTCCCACTAGGACTGTTACAGGGTGGAGAGTGAGTATTGATTATAGGAAGTTGAATGAAGCCACCCGTAAAGACCAATTTCCTCTCTCCTTTATTGATCAGATGTTAGAAAGGCTAGCGGGACATGAGTTTTATTGTTTTCTAGATTGGTATTCAGGATACAACCAAATCTATATTGCACCTGAAGACCAAGAGAAAACCACTTTCACTGGTCCTTATGTCACTTTTTTTGCTTTCTGACGTATGCCCTTTGGTCTTTGTAATGCCCCTGATACTTTCAGCATTGCATGACTGCTAGATTCCATGATAAGATTGAAATTTTTCTGAAATATTTATGGATGAGTTTTCTATCTTTGGTGCAACGTTTGATGAGTTTTTTCAAAATATGAACGCAGTGCTAAAAAGGTGCGAGGAGACAAACCTAGTGCTAAATTGGGAGAAATTCTATTTCATTGTACAAGAGAGGATTGTGCTAGGGCACAAGATTTCTGAACAAAGGATTGAGGTAGACAAAGCTAAAGTGGAAGTCATCAAAAACCTACCACCACCAGCATCAATGAAGGGAGTTAGAAGTTTCTTAGGACATGCCGGTTTTATCGGCGTTTCATTATAGATTTTTCTAAAATTTCTAAGCCCCTATTTTCCCTACTCATAAAAGATGTGCCATTTGATTTCAATTCTGACTGTTTGTAGGCATACGAGAACCTAAAGGAGCGCTTGGTGAAATCTCTTGTGTTGGTCGCACCAGATTGGGATCTGTTCTTCGAGGTAATGTGCGACGCCAATGATACGGCGGTTGGTGCTATTTTAGGCCAAAGGCGAAACAAAGTATTTCACACTATATACTATGCGAGTAAGACTTTAGATGAAGCACAATTAAATTATGGAACAACTGAGAAAGAATTACTCGCAGTAGTATTTGCACTTGATAAATTCCATTCATACACTGTTTTGTCAAAAGTTATTGTGTTTTACTGACACCACTCCGCACTCAAATATTTATTTGCTAAGAAAGATGCCAAACTACGATTGCTTAGGTGGATCTTACTTTTACAAGAGTTTGACCTCGAAATAACAGAGAAAATGGTGTAGAGAACGTAGTAGCTGATCATCTTTCTAGGCTTGAGCATGTTAGCAAAAATTGTGAAAATTATGAGATAGATGATTGGTTTCCGGATGAACAGCTGTTGGAGGTGAAATATTGTCCATGTTTTGCGGATTGGTCTAATTTTCTTTGTTATAGGCTCAAACCCCCCCCCCCCCAAATTTAACATTTCACCAAAGAAATAAATTTTTTTCGGACGTGAAATATTGTTTTTTGTGAAGAACCCTTCCTTTTCAAAATCTAAGCAGATGCCATGATAAGGAGATGTGTAGCAGAGGAAGATATGGGATCGATTCTTAGCCACTGTCATGACCGCGAGGTGGTGGTCATTTTGTACCCACACGAACAACATCCAAAGTACTCGAATGTGGTTTTTATTGGCCAACTCTATTTAAAGATGCATGTTCATTTGTCCTCACTTGTGATAGATGTCAGCGCACATGTAACATTTTTAATCGCCATGAGATGCCTTTAAATAATATTATCGAGTGCGAAGTCTTAGATGTTTGGGTGATAGATTTCATGGGACCGATTCCAACTTTTTTCACGAAAAAATACATTTTGGTTGTGGTTAACTATGTTTCAAAATGGGTGGATGCGGAATCATATGCCACCACTACAAAAAAAAAGGCAAAAGACAACGGTTAAAAACCATTGTCGTAGGTCAAATAAAACCGTTGTTAAAAGCCCTGTAGTTAAAGGGTGTGCTCAAAGACAACGGTGAAAAACCGTTGTCGTAGACGTCTAAAGACGATGGTGAAAAACCGTTGTCATAGGTATGTAAAACCGTTGTTAAAGACCCTGTGGTTAAAGCATTCGCTCAAAGACAACTGTTTTGGAATGATGCTCAAGTGGTGCTGAAATTTTTAAAGAAAAATATTTTTCACAGATTTGGAACACAACGAGCAATCATTAATGATGGTGGCAATCATTTTCACCATAAACTTGTTGAAAAACTTTTGGGAAATTATGGGGTCACTCATAAAATCTCCACTCCATATCACCCCCAAACAAGTAGTCAAGTGAAAGTGTGGAATTGCGAGATCAAGAGGATTCTGGAGAAGGTTGTGGGGATATATTGAAAGGACTGGACATTAAGGTTAGATGACGCGCTTTGGGCGTATAGGACTGCTTTTAAGACACCTATAGGCACGACACCGTATAGGCTACTTTTTGGAAAAGCGTGTCATTTACCTGTTGAGTTAGAACATAGAGCTTATTGGGCAAAAAAAGCACTGAATCTTGATTTTGCTCTTGCAGGTGAACACAGGTTGCTGTAGTTGAACCAATTGGAAGAATTCAGGTGTCAAGCTATGATTTGGCATTAACCTACAAGGAGCATACAAAGCAAGCACACGACAAGCGCATTACACTGATAGAATTCAAAGAAGGCGAAGCGGTGCTACTGTACAACTCCAAGCTGCGCTTATTTCCTGGCAAGCTCAAGTCAAGATGGACGGGCATTTACATGATCACCAAAGTGTTCCCCTCGGGAACTGTAACTTTGAGATATGGAACAAATGATTCGTTCACAGTCAATGCTCAATTATTGAAGCATTATTTGGGTGGCACAGTGGAGCCACAAATTGGGGTCGCTTGATTCCAAAACAATCAGAGTTGAGAGGAACCTACAGTCTAGCTCTATACTATAAATTGAGAACTATTTTCTTTCCTTTCCTACTCGTTTTTTTTCCTTTTATTTTTGTTGAGTTTTACAATAGATTTTCGTAGATTTTATATGGAAAAAAATTTGGAAAATGAAAAATAAGGAGCAAGTTCGCGACCGAGCGGTAAGATGTTACCGCTCGAGCACGAACGCCTCTACCCATGCATAAATTACAGTGCCGTTCGCGCTCGGGAGGTAGAATATTACCACTCAGGCGCGGCTACTTGTAAATAGGCGTCCTTTTTCTTTTTCCTTTCACTCTGCACAAAATTTTCACCTAAACCCTACACTAATCTGCGCCTCCTTCTGTTTTCTTCAGCAGAAAACTTTCAAGTCAGGCTTCAAGCGGCGTGGCTCTCACTCCTTGGTAAGAATCAAGCGGCATCCTCCCTCCGGTCATCATCTCCACCGTCTATTGTCATGGCTCCCAAGAAATTGAAAGGTAATCCCGGCTCTTCATCATCTTCTTCAATTGACAGGACTCTATTTGTAAATGGGGCGGCTAGGGCTCGGTTTGATCATGCTAATATTCATTGAAACCCGATTGCTGAGATGAGATTTCGTAGGCAATTTGAGGATAGACATCTTGGGCCTATTACGAGTTTGAGTAGGCGGGGATGGGAAAAGTTTGGAAGTCAGTCAAATGATGCTGTTGTGTCTGCAGTTAGAGAATTTTATGCCAATGCCGGTGAAAGGACGGATGAAAAGGCTTTTGTTAGGGGTAGACTCGTGTCGTTTGATTCGGCCACAATTAACACACTTTTAGAAATGGCCGAGGTTGATGACTCCCACTTCGAGGCATTGGTCGCTGCCCCTGATTACAATGTGATACTCGAGACTCTGTGTCATCCAGGGGCGACCTAGAAACCATTAGGGGGGCCACCGAGTTGTTTTGACGAGAAATACTTGAAAGCCGATATTGTCCTATGGTATTTGTTTTTGGCAAGGAGAATGATGCCGGTCTCACGCAAGAGCGAGGTACAAAAAGAGCGAATAGTGTTGCTATTTGCTTTATCTCAGGACTACGACATCAATGTGGGCAAGCTCATCAATTCTCAAATCATGATGAGCGTTCATAATAGCCACATCGGTCTTTTTTTTTTCCCACCATCATATCAGAGTTGTGTGCAAGGGCGGGGGTTGTGTTCCGTGATGATGAAGAGTGGTTGCAACCGATGAAGGCTATTTGTGTGGAGGACCTACAGAGGAAAAGAGCTAAGCGACAGATTTACTTCACTACTCATGAGGGAGGTGCAGGTGGATCGAGCACCGCCGCCCCGCGCCGCCTATACCCACAACCCCAGAGGCTATCTCAGAACGATAAGTTGGATGAGTCGGTCGCCTTCATGGCACATCAGGTCCAAGTCAACGCGAACTTTAATGATCACTTTGCCTACCCGTAGTCCATGATGCGCACCATGCTCATCCAAGGAGGTGCTGACCAAGAGGACATACCACCACCTCCATTCATTCCCCTATTCCACTTTCAGTATGACTATCAGCAGACGGGGGATGCACATGGGATACCACTGCCGGAGCACGACGATGACGAGCATTGATCAGGGGAGTTCACTGTTTCTCTTTCTTTTTGTTTTTATTTTACGCTGCATTGTGTAGTTTGTTATCATCATTGTTGCATTCTGTCGTTTACATTGCATTTGTTTTTGTTTTCAGCATCTGTGTTTCGTTTATGTGTTTTAGTCTTTTGTGCAATGGGGACATTGCACACACTGAGTATGAGGGGGTCGGGGGTCGTTTTTGTATTGCATGTTTTGTCAATTGATGGTGAAACAAGTAGGTTGGTAGCCGATGATATTTTGGGCTTGATGACTTACATGTTTCTTAATCTTGTCACTCGTAATTAATACCCCTTCAGCATGAGATGTGAATTTTTATATACACATATATTGGGTTTTGGTAGTTGTGTGAATGATAGTCGAGTTTAAAAATTTGTGGGGGAAACAGGAGAGATATGATATGCGAGTAGAACTTGAATGAATGTCTGTTGAAAGGAGTGACTGACCAGTAGCATGAACTCGAGTAGAAAACCGAAGTAAACCTAGAATAACCTTCTTCCAAATCGTGCATAGAACCTGAAAATTCGTCCCTAGGCCAAATAAATGAACATACCTTATATTCAGAGCTTAGGGAGTGTACATGAGAAAATTATGCACTTATTCAAAAAAAAATGTGAAAAAAAATGGGATGTAAGGTGTGGGGGAGCCAAAGAGGAATGAAATCCTATCCCTATGCTGAAAAGATGGAGATGTAAGGCGTTGAGGACTGTCAGATGAAAATTCTAACAAGTGCATAATGAAAATGATCGGTGGACTCCCAATATTTTTGGACTACTTGAGCACATGTTGACATTACCCCCCTAAATATCATTGTGCAACCATGAAATTCTACTAAATTGTGTTTACTGGTTGGCCACGAATAGAAACGGAACTCGGGAGAGGAAAAACTTGCGTCAAGTTGTTCATTTGGTGACTCACATGATTTGCGAACAAAGCTATCTGAAGTACAAGCTAGTAGAACCCACTGCACACACACACAAACACATTTTCTGTCCAAATAAAAATGCTATATGGTGCTTTAAAAGAGGTGGTAATGGGTGTTGTGATTTGACAGATGAGATGTAGTTCAAAAACCCGTAGAGGCATGAGACGTCAGTTGCTGTTTCGCCATCGATTTAGTTGGTTTAGGTCGTTTATATGGTGTCTTACTTTGTGTCTTAGTTGTGGTCTATGACCTATTTTGCTTGAGGGCAAGAAAAGGTCAGTATGAGGGGGTTGATGGGGGTTGTTTTTACGTGTTTTATTGCATTAGTTTTTTGTGTGTTTGCATTGTGTGTGCGTGCACTTCATATATATTTTGTTTGTTTTAAAATTAGCATATGCATATGATCGTGTCTAACTCTTACGTGACGAACTTGATGGTGAAATAACTGGAGAACTGAAATCGGGACAGAAATATGCAAGCCACAAGGAACGAGAGAGCACTTGGCAGAAAGATCGACGCTCGGGCGGTAGAATATGAAAGGGAACCGATT
Source organism: Primulina huaijiensis (assembly GCF_012295235.1). Taxonomy (NCBI): domain Eukaryota; kingdom Viridiplantae; phylum Streptophyta; class Magnoliopsida; order Lamiales; family Gesneriaceae; genus Primulina; species Primulina huaijiensis. The sequence goes on from NC_133313.1 coordinate 8,017,602, forward strand.
AAGGTGCCCGAATGCGCAACGGAAGTTTCAAAAATATTTTTCTTAGCAAAAACCGAGAACCCTAACCACTATGATGTGTAGCAAATATAATAAAACACAAAATGACATTCATAGGTTGTTTTAAGATTTTACCTATCAATGTCAAGAGATTGATGATGGCTCCAACTAAGATGTAAACACATTAGCTCTTGGATGGCAAGACAAATCTTCAAGCCTCCTTTGAGCACTCCTTGCTCAAAATCAAGCCCACCACCAACAAGGAAGATCCCCTATAATTTTACACTAGAAAAATTAGAGGATTTTTCTTTGAGAAGAGAGTGCAATCTTCAACAATTGAAGAAGCAAAAATGAGAGAAAATTAGCTTAAAATTTCAGCCAAGCATATGTGGGAGGAGAGAAAAATTTCTTTTTCTTGGTTGTGTAAAAAGTTAAAAGTGTGTCACAAAAGCATGCATGCCTTTTGACTCAAAAAGTTATCTCCAACCTTTCACCTCCCAATCGTGCTTTCTACTTGGGCTTGTAACAATTACAAGGCCCATGGAATTTTATTTAAATGTATCAAACACATTTGAAACCATTTAAACTTTACTTGATTTTACTCAAGCCCACTAGTTTAATAATTATTTTTAATTGGGCTCTACAAGACCCAATATTATTTAATTAATTGAACACTTGAATTAATTTAATTATTTGGACTCTACAAGGTCCACTAGTGTTTAATTAATTCAACACTTGAATTAATTTAATTTAGTCTATAATAATATTTATGAAAATCTCAATTTTCAAATACAATATTTATTTGGCCAAATTTTAATTTAGGAACACTTTCTCAAATTAAAAGTTACATTCTCCTTGTAGAAGTTATACTTCTATTTTTATTTACGCTTATAAACTCTTTTATAAGTCGTTCAACACATTAAAATATTTTACTTCTCAACGGGATCTAGAAAGTTAGCACTTGTGTGGCCCCCAATGGTTCAATGATACAACTAGCCGTGGGTTCACATCTCCATGTGATTCGGGACTAAACATGTCTTTATATGAGCATACCCTAATTACTCCATTCTTACTTATCAACTCTTTAATAATAAAAATGTCAGAACTCAAGTCTGATAGTACCCAATCAATCATGTTAAACGCATAGCAGCTGAAACGTCTGCCCTTTCTATTGCTTTAAAAGTACTAGAAAATTTTTTTTTTTTAAAAGCACTCGATTTTCGGTCATTTACATATACCACATGAAAAGTTTTTATAAAATATTGTACCCTTTTTAAAATAAAAATCAACCAACTAGGATTTTAAAAATCAAATGAAACAGTCATAAAAATGAAACGTAAAAAGTTAACCAACCAATAAGCAATAAATTTAAAAAGTATATAGCCATACTATACTCAGAAATCTCTCAAAAGCATAAATAAATTGTCTTAAAATCTTTAACGTAAATCATGAATCATAAATGCGGAAAAAATCTTTGACTTTTTTCTTGATTTCTTGACTCTAACATGTCCCAAATAATTATTTAAGCCTAAATTAAATTTTTTCATAATTTTATTTAGCTAAAACATTAGACTTTTTCATTTATCTTTAATTAATTGTTTTGACGGTGTTTTAATCCCGAACAAATCCCAAACTTTAATATAAAATTCCTAAATTCAAAATTTAGTCTTTTTGTATTATTTTAGCCCTTATGAACCATGACTCAAACCCCGTGATCCATTTTTCAATTTTTTATTAGTTAAGACCCTATTTCGACACCTAAACTTCGACCCCGAGCCAACTTTCGCTTTTCACGAGTCACCCCCGAACCATGTTGATCCAAAACTTGACGAACATCCTAAAGTACCCTACTGGACCCTTAGAAGACTAAGAACCCAACACAAACATAAAAAAAAGCCCCTATTTCACCCCTATGCTGGCCGAGAGTTTCATGAAGCATGGGCTATAAGTTTTGGTGTCTAGGACTCTAGCCCATAACTTGGCCCTCTAACCAACCTCTCCAGCACTCGCCTAGGACCCTTAGGACGCACCCTGACCCAGCCCTTGAACCCCAGGCCGAGCCCCACGTCTCCTGTGCAAGCGCTGAAACCTGCGCAAGATAGGAAGGCTCTCGGGTAGGAGTCTTGATTGGCAAGGACTCCTCCCAGACCACATGACTCGAATCCTAGCATGGCTAGGACTCCTTCCTGACCTCTCACAGACCCTGGCTAAGCCCTGACTCAAGCCAAGACCAAGCCAATCCCTTCTTCATGAAACCCGATCACCCTTAACCCCATGACAGCAACTTACGGTTTCAGCTTGTTTTGCTTGTTTAGCTTCGACTTTGGTGAGTATGGTGAGTAATTTAGGGCCTTAATTCATGTATAGACACCACTGGTTCCAACCTAAGTTCATGGCAGCCCCCTTTTTCATAAAAACTTAAAGAATTTGTATCGAATATCATGTTTCCTCAAGTGTGCATGCAATAATCCGAAAATTTCGGAAAACGTAAATCATGTTCTTCATGCATACAATAATTAAAACAATAATATGATATGATGGATGAGAAAAAGAGATGTATGTCGTGCCTTTGCGTTATATACGCACGAAAAACCGTTGACGACGAAGAATGGAGATGACCCCTTTGGCTTGTTTTTCCTAGACCCCTTCGAGAAACCCTTCAAAGTGTTGTGTGTGTTGTGTCGTGTGTGTTGTGTGTCTTTGGGGAGAGTTTTCTGAATTGAAAAGTGGGAGGCCGTGAGTTACATGGTTGTGTGGTGTAGGGTTTTGGTGTTTTAATAGTTTTAAATAGCTAATTAGTTTGCTAACTAGGCTTAGGCCTATCAAGCCATTAAATTAAGCCCATTAGTCTTAATTAGGATTTAATAAAATATTAACAAAGTTTTTTGTTTAAATAAATTTGTGAATTTATTAGCCGGGTGGCCAAAAAGCTCGCATTTTTGTTGAAAAACCAACACCGATAAAATTTACGTCACGGCGTATAAAATCACTTCAAAAACCCCTTATTTTCAAAAATGTGAAAAACCATCAACCATATTTTAAATAATTAAAATAATTATTAAATAAAAACATTTTACGTTTTTCAGCCTTCGGTCTTCGTTCCTCGATCGCCACTTGAATATTCCTTTTAAAAATACAATTTTATGCATGATGATAATAAAATCATATTTTACATATAAACATGTATGTTACATAATCAATTAGCAATTAAAATCAGTTAATTAGCCATTTTTCATGTTTCCTAGATTCACATGCAGTTGGATTACACCTTCTTAATTTTTGGACCTTACAACAGCATCGCTTACATGTTTCCCTAGGTATCAAATGATAGTGCCTACATGAACCAATCTATTATGTTAGCGTACAGTACGGTCCCTTCATCTCATATATCCCGACCGATTCGACAACTATTGGTATATCGAGAGTTGTCAAAGAACTACTATGTGTCATGTCGTAGTTGCATCGATGGTGTAATCTACGAAACCCCTTTCATAATTACACCAACACTCTGATCAGAGATTTCATACTGCATACACATAGGATATCCATACCCGAAGGTAAGTGGTGAATCCTCGACTACAATGCATTGACTCATATATGTTTCGACAGAACACCCAACCTTGCCACCTGATGCCCCCATATGAGTCGGTAAAAAAGTCAAAGTGCAATGCTAGCATATATAGTCTCAATGTTGTCCCGGGTCATAAGGACTAATGGTGTACAACCATAAACTAGGACCACTACAAGAAAAATCGTATTTAACAACACATCAAAGACAACTGTTTTAAGAAAAACCGTTGTCTTTTTACTTTTAACAACGGTTTTAACAAAAACCGTTGTCGTAGCCTAAAAAAATCCGCTCAAAGACAACAATTTCTTTAAAACCGTTGTCTTTCATATATCTACAACGGTTTTTAAAAACCGTTGTCTATGAGTGTTTTTTTTTTGGGATACGACAATGGTTTTTAAAAACCATTGTCTATGAGCGTTTTTTTTTTTGGGCTACGACAACGGTTTTTAAACTGTTGTCGTATTAGCGTTTTTCTTCAAGCTACGACAACGGTTTGTAAAAAACCGTTGCCTTTCAACTGGTTTTTCTACAAATTTTGTTGTCACTATTAGATTTTGCGACAGTTTAAGTAAAATCTGTCGCTAAAATTAGCTATAGTTATACTATAACGTCGCTAATTTAAAAGTATACCCGTCGCTAAAATTAGCGACGGTTTTAAGTAAAACTGTCGCCGATGTAGATATAGCGACGAATTTACGAGAACAGTCGCTAAATTTAGCGACGGTTTTTGTATAACCGTCGCTAAGTTTAGCGACAGTTTCGGTAAACCGTCGCCGATCTATAATTAGCGACAGTTTATATTTAACCGTCGCTATATTTAGCGACGGGTTAATATAACCGTAGCTAAATAAAGCGACAGTTCTTGTAAAAGCGTCGCTAATTTTAAATCGGCGACAGTTCAAAAAATAACCGTCGCTAATTGCGACGGTTTAAGTCAAAACCGTCGCAAACTGTCCATAAATATCCCCACCCTCAGTCCATTTCCTACCATACCACTTCACAACACTTAAAATTTTCTCCCTTGCACAATTTTAATTTCGTTTTTCTCTTTAAAGTTTAATAAATTTTTAAAATCAAGAATATAGTATTTTCGACAGTAAATCAAGAATATAATTAGCATTGTTAGTTTTTTTGTATATTTATTAAAATATTAAAAGTGAATTTTTTTTTATTTTACTGAAAAAATAGCGACGGAAAGCATAAAAAACCGTCGCTAATATTAGCGACGAAATTTAAAAAATACCGTCGCTAAATTTAGCGACGGTGTATAAAACCGTCGCTCTTTAGCGAATATTTTAATTACGACCGTCGCTAATTTTAGCGACGGTTAACGATAATTTCCGTCGCAAATTAATTTGCGACGATTGTTTAAAAACCGTCGCAAATTGTAACTACCACAATACTCCAAAACCGTTGTCTTTTAGCGAATTCTTTAACCACATGACCTTTAACAACGGTTTTATATACCTACGACAACGGTTTTTCGCCGTCATCTTTAGACGTCTACGACAACGGTTTTTCACCGTTGTCTTTGAGCACACCCTTTAACCACAGGGCTTCTAACAACGGTTTTAAAAGTCCTACAACAACGGGGAAAAACCGTTGTCGTAGGCCTTTTTTCTTTAGTGGACATTTCCACTCGATAAGTGAGAACCACTTGGAAAGTCCTAAATGGAGGGTTGTTCAGTGCACTCTACCAAGAGCACCTATTTGCATGCTCGGACATCACAATGTCCCCTACCAATGACACATGGTACTCACATCGCAGATACTAGTCTTAACCTCGAGCGGCCTATATCCTTCTTAGCGGCGGCTGAATCCACTAGGAACTGTTTAGAATATACAGAATTCCAAAAATGAGTTTCATGATACTCACCATATGAGCATCTCATATTCTTTCTTCTATTTGTATATTTAAGGACTTTATCTATGCAACTAGCATGGGTATACAGATAAAGATGTGCCAAAACAATAATTTCAAATATTATTAAAATAAAGATTGTTTATACATAGAGTTTCATTGTGAACACTCGGCCAACACTTGGCTTGACGGGCACCTACTCTAACAATCTCCCACTTGCACTAGAGCCAACTATCCATATTCTTCAAACCCATTGATTCGTGATGCTTCTCGAATAATGGTCAAGGTAAAGGCTTAGTTAGTGGATCAGAAACATTATCTGCGGAGCCGACTTTGTCAATCAACACTTCTCCTCTTTCCACAATCTCTCGGAGGATGTGGTACTTTCTCAATACGTGTTTGGATTTCTGATGAGACATTTGGCTCCTTTGCTTTAGCTATAGCTCCTGTGTTGTCACAAAACACCGGGACAGGAGCAACTCCATTAGGAATGACGCACAAATCTTGGACGAAATTCCTTATCCACACAGCCTCCTTTGCTGCAGCTGATGCAGCAATGTATTCGGCCTCAGTGGTGGAATCCGCAATACTGTCTTGCTTGGAATTCTTCCAAGAGACAGTAGCACCATTGAGCATGAATACAAAAGCCATAGACCAAGAACAACTTATTGGTCCATCTCAAATACTTGATGATGTCTTTCACAGCTTTCTAGTGTGGAAGACCAGGGTTCGATTAATATCTACTCACTACACTTAGTGCAAAAGCCACGTCAGGACGTGTAGATATCATCCCATACATGATGATACCAATTGCAGATGCATAAGGAATGCTTGTCATCACCGCTATCTCTGCATCAGTCTTGAGAGACATAGACTTGGATAAGGACACACCATGACACATTGGTAGATGTTCTCTCTTGGACTCATCAATCCAGAATAGCTTCACGATGGTATCAATGTATGTGGACTGGGTGAGACCAAGAAATCTTCTTGATCTATCTCTATAGATCTGTATTCCCATTACAAAAGATGCTTCACCCAAGTCCTGCATCGAGAAATTACTCGCTAACCATATTTTAGTTGATTGCAACATCCCTACATCATTCCCAATGAGTTGAATGCCATCAACATAAAGTACTAGGAATGTCACAGCACTCCCACTGACCTTCTTATATACGCAGGGTTACTCAGGATTCTTAATAAAAGCAAACTCTTTGATTGTACTGTCGAATTTGAGGTTCCAACTCCTAGATGCCTGCTTTAGACCATAAATAGATCATTGAAGTTTTCATACCATATGCTCACTTCCGATAGATGTAAATCTCTTCCGATAGATGTAAATCTCTTCCTTAATACCCCCATTAAGAAATGATGTCTTGACATCCATATGTCATATCTCATAGTCATACCATGCAGCTATGGCTAGCAATATCCTTATAGACTTGAACATTGCAACTGGAGAAAAGGTTTCCTCAAAGTCAACTCCTTGTCTTTGAGTATATCTTTTTGCTACCAATGGCGCCTTGAAGGTCAATACCTTCCCATCCGTCCCAAGTTTCCTTTTGTAAATCTATTTACACCTTATGAGAACATTTCCCTCTGGTGGATCCACAAGATTCCACACTTGGTTCGAATGCATGGAATTCATCTCAGATTCCATAGCTTCAAGCCATTTGGATGAATCGGTATCAGATAACGCTTCCTTGAAGGTCCTTAGATCAGATCTATGGTTAGGCTCATCATGTCCTCTTCAAGAAGCAGACCATACCTCATAGGTAGTCTCGACACTCTCTCGGATCTTCTAGGAGCTTGTATCTCCTCTTTTTGCTCTTGGGGTGTGGTTTCTACAATTGTAGGTGTCACTCGAACCTCTTCGAGTTCTATCATCTCCCTTTTTCTATTCAATAGAAATTTTTTTTCCAAAAAGATTGCATTCCTAGAAACAAACACCTTTGTTTCTTGGGGTTGATAGAAATAATATCCAACTGAATTCCTTGGATATCCCCCAAAGTAACATAAAATGGATCGACTATCCAATTTATCTCCCACTGCCTGCTTCACATAAGAAGGGCATCCCCGTATTCTAAGATAAGAATATTTGGGAGGCTTACCCATCCATATCTCATATTGTGTCTTATCAATTGCCTTTGAATGGACATTATTCAACAACAGTGCCGCTGTCTCAAGCGCATATCCCCAAAAAGATGGCAGCAACTCCGTGAACTCCATCATAGACCGAACCATGTCCATCAAAGTCTGGTTACGATGCTCTGAAACACTAATCAACTGTGATGTAGCAGGAGGAGTTCACTGCGAGAGAATCCCATTCTCCCTAAGATACTCTTGGAACTCGGCACTCAAATACTCACCACCTCGATCCGATCGAAATGACTTGATGCTTCGTTCCCATTGTTTCTCTACTTCACTTCTGAATTCTTTGAACCTTTCAAAGGCTTCATATTTTTATTTCATCAAATACACATACCCATACCACGAAAAGTCATCGGTAAAGGTGATGAAGTAGGCATGTCAATGCTCAGTGGTGATGCTAAGCGGACAGCACACATCGGTATGGATCAAATCCAATAATCCTTTGGCTCGCTCCACATGGCCCTTAAAGGGAAATTTGGTCATCTTTCCTTTAAGACAGGATTCACAAGTTGGGAGAGAATTAATATCAGACATACTAAACATGCCTACTCCCACTAGCTTGTTCATCCTTCTTAGGGAAATATGTCTTAATCAAGCATGCCATAATTGTGACGAATTTAGAGTATTTTGTTTTTGCTTGTTTGTTGTTGTTATCGCTTGGACATTGTTTAGCGGAATATCTTTCAATTTTAAGTTATATAAATCGTTTTCAAGTTCTCCAGTACCTATTTAACATTCATTCTTGTAAATATTGCAAACACCTTTGCTAAATAAACAAGAATATCCATCTTTATCGAGCATAGAAACGGAAACAATGTTTTTCACCAAATCAGGTACGAACAAAACATCTCTCAAAAATAACTTAAAATTATTGTTCAATAACAAGTAAACATCTCCCACGACCTTCACAGCAACTCTTGCTCCATTGCCCATCCTCAAGAAGGTCTCACCTTCCCTGAGCCTCCTACTTCTTCCCATCACCTGTAAATCATTATAGAGATGTGAGCCACAGCCGGTATCCAATACCCAAGAAGTAGAGTTAATTGAAATGTTTATTTCAATATAAAACATACCATTTCCAGAACTCTTCTGGACAAGATATTCTCTGCAGTTACGCCTCCAATGTCCAGGCTTCTTGCAGTGATGACATATGTCAACAGTCTTGTCAGCTTTAACAGGTGTAGCCGCCACAGCGAGACTCGGAGATTGCCTCTTCAAGGGCAACGTTGGAAAGAACGCTTCTTTCCCTTCCCATGTGGACCAGTCTTCACACCAGATGAAGAACCCACATAAAGAACCGACTTCTCTTTCTTGATGGTGGCTTCAAAGGTAACAAGCATATTCACCAACTCTTCAAGGATTGGCTCCAGCTTGTACATGTTGAAATTCACCACAAAATGATCAAATGAGCTAGGCACCGACAAGAGTAACACGTCAGTGGTCGACTCCGATGGCAACATGAGATCCATGCCAACAAGCTTATCCAATAGCCCAATCATCTTCAGGCTATGCTCATGGATCGAGGCCCCATCTCACATGCGTAAAGTGATCAGCTCTTTGACGGTAGCATGCCTAAGAGGTCGAGTTGCTCACCAAAGAGCTCCTTGAGATGCAAATGAATGTCAGCAGCACTCTTTGCATCCTCAAAACTCCTCTGCAGCTCATCATTTATAGAAGCCTGAATATAACACTTGGCTTTCAAGTAATGGTCACACCATTCCTTGTAAGTCTACAATTCCTCAGGAGTGCATTCAGTCGGAGCCTCAACAGGGAGAGACTCAGTATGTTTATATGCTATCCTTTTTGAATTCAAGACGATTTTCAGGTTTCTTAGCCAATTGAGGTAATTAGGTCCAGTTAATATGTGTTTGTCGAGTATTGCAAATAATGGGTTGCGAATCAAAGACATTTTCGAATTTGTACTGAAAAGTAAAACAGATAAATGTTAATGATTATTCTAAAATATTTAGTAAGATATAAAGTAAGGACTTTTACTTCATAAATTTTCGCTCCCACTGTTTTGACATTTTTCACAACCCTCTAGTGAAAACGGGAAACTCCTTTCCTCAGTAGATACGTAAGGTCCAATTAGCAAATTATGATCTCGAATAATATCATCCAATCATATGTCCTAAAAGGTAGTTTCCAATTGCATCTCCATGCAACCCTTTACGTAAACTTTTGTCTCACGTTTGATTAGGACCCAATAATATGACGTCGTTCATCTTTACGTGTCAAGCCTTACCCATCGGTGTTGAACCTTAATGGACAGTCGCCATGAGTTCCCTCAATAATATGAGCCGAAATCATGGGAATTCCATGTAGTTCACACCACCACGTCAATGGATGTCACAGCTTTCCGGTGTCCAGGACCCCCCCAATAATATATGCCTAGCCCCGAACTCGGGTAGCGTTTCTCATGCACCTATTGTCGATGGAAGACATGAAAATTATAAACACCTTTATAATTCCCCTTTTCGGGCTTGATATTAATTTTGAATCTTATTCAAAATGAGGGTTTTTAATTTTCAAAAGGCCTCATCATTAATTGTTGGAAACTTAATTTCGGCTGTTTGACAAACCATTTATCTATTGGACGAACTGATCAAGTATTCGTATTAAACAACTTGCCTAACTGAAGTATCACGTGAAGTATCAAGGCAACCGAATCCAGCTGAACTGAACTTTCGAAGTTAACTGACTGATCAGTTGAACCTAACTGGATTCCTGAAGATAGCTGACTGATCAGTTGGAAACTGATTAGTTGATTCACTCAGCACAGGCTTATCAGCTACTTTCATCAGCTGATCGCTCAGCCATACACGTCATCAAATGAAAGGGATGTTCAACCGACATCAGTACAAGCAGACTGCAACTCGTAGTGGAACGCCGCATTTCAGAATCTACAGTGTACGATTGTCAGAAGAATATCGACGTGGCAATCAACGGATATAAAATTCAAATATTATATCGAGTTACCATTGGAAGAGAAGCCTATAAATAGGCGAACAGAGCAGCTGAAGAAAAAGATACAAGAACAACTATTTTACTCAAGCTGTTACTCTGCTGAAATCAAAAGCTCAATCTTACTAAGTTCTATCTGTAGCATTCAAGGCTACCGTCTTTGAGCTTGTTAGCACACTGTAATCTCTGATATATTGTTAAGTTGTGCTAAGATCAGTCACGAACTGAAATAGCCTGTTGTAACTAAGAGTTTCAGTTGTTGCATTGATAAGACCAAACTTAAGTGGGTCAGTACAAACATTGTATTCGATCAAAATCTTTTAGTAGAAATCCTATCTTCGTGATAGAAGGGGTGACGTAGAAGTTATTCCATTCTCCGAACATACAGAAACAAATCGCGTGCTTTTTATTTCAGTTACCTTTTATTTTAGTTATTCTATCTTTCATTCAATTTACTTCCGCAACTGTTTTCTCAGTTAAACTGATTGTCATCGACTAACGAGATATTAAGTATCAGTTTGTCATTAAACTGAACTCAACTTACGAAAAACGAACATAATCTGTGGGTGTTTATTCAACCCCCCTTTCTAAACACATTTCACTTCTAAACCGATCCTTTCAAGTGGTATCAGAGCAGTTATATCTCGTCTCAGAATATCTACACTTTCAAACTGATCATTATGTCTTCCTTCAAGAAGATCTCTATGTTTTCCAGAGAGAACTTTGATGACTGGAAAATAAGAATGCAGGCTCAATTAGCTGCACAAGAAGATGACATGTGGTACGTTATCACTGACGGACCGATGAAGATTCTGAAAGTCAATACAGCAGTGGCTATTACTGAAGGGGCACCTCACTGTATTGAAAAGCCTAGAGACGAATGGACAACAAAAGACAAAAAAAAAGCAAATCTGGATAATGTGGCAAAGGATATACTGTACAAGACACTAGACAAAGTAACCTTCAGCAAGATTAAGATGTGTAAGACACCTAAGGAGATTTGGGAAAAGTTGATCCAGCTCTGTGAAGGAAACGAACAAACCAAAGAGAATAAACTTTCTGTTGCTGTGCAGAAGTTTGACAACATCAAGATGAGAACTGGAAAATCGATGCATGAGTATGATGAGAGAGTCAGCTGCATCATCAATGAATTCAATGCACTTGGAAAGTATATACCAACAAAGAAGTTGCGTTAAAAGTAATCAGAGGTCTTCCCAAGGAGTGGGACGCAAAGACCATGGCAATGAGGGAATCCATTGATCTGAATAGAGTTGAGATTCATGATCTATTCGCTGATCTAAAAGCCTATGAGCTTGAGCTACGAACTCGAGAAGGAGAGCCTTCTACTCCAGCAGGCACAACTGCATTAGCTGCTGTCAGAACAGAACCAACTGGTTCAGTCAAGAAGTCTGCTGATCAATTGAGCAATGATGCTATGTCATTGTTTATTAAAAAATTCGGAAGATTTATGAGAAGAAATCAAGGGAACTACCAGAAGAATTATCAGAGAAATAATTCTAAAGAGGAATCAAATAGCTGCTACAACTGTGGCGAACCTGGTCACTTCATTGCTGACTGTCCCAAACCCAAGAAGGACAGTCAGGGCTTGACTGAAAGAAGAAAGAAGTCATATGAGCATAGAAAGAGATCCAAGGATGATAAGAAGTTTTCCAGGAAGAAGCATGAGGTACTCCTACCCGAAGAAAGTAAATCTAAATGGGCAGAAACTGACAGCGAGGAGTCAGAACACGAAACCTCATGCAGCTCCAGTGATGGTGAAGAGGAAGTGAAGTGTCTAATGGCTGGTGATACAGAAGAGGAGTCAAGCAGTCAACAGGTATTTGACTTCAGCTCAACTGATTTCACTAGAGAAGAACTTATTTCAGCTCTTCATGACATGGTTAATGAGTATCACAAGCTTGCCTTATCGTTTGAAAAGGCCCGAGCAAAGCACACTGATCCCATAGACAATAAAACTAAAATTGATGAATCAGTGATGTGTTGAGTCTGACAAAGGAGATTGTTGAGCTCAATGCTGAAAAGAGCAGGAATCAATCAATGATTCAAAAGTTGACTCTTGAGAATTCAAAGCAAACTGAGCTCATACAGGTTTGGAACAAATCATCTGTTGCATTAACTGAAATGCAGAACTCACAGAAATCAGTTACTTATAAAACTGGTTTAGGGTTCAGCACCCAAGATGAAATGATTCCCAATGATACTCGACCAAAACTTAATATGGATAAAGAGAAATACATTCACTTTGTCAAATCAGTTATGGTTCAAGAACAAGCTGAGCCAAGTAAACTGGTTAATCAGCCTACTGAAAGTACGAACAAAGCTAGAAGATATGGTATTGGTTATAGCACAAAAGTTTTAACTGACTCACGTAGTCAGTCATCAAAAAAATTCAGCAGAAAATATTCAAATTGCTACTACAATTACCATAACAGCAAGCCGGTTCATAAAAGATATCGGCTGAACAATCAGTCGAACAAAGCTAAATCACATGTTGCATCATCTGCACACTACACACCAAACACACACAAATCGAGAAAGACCATCTGGAATACAGCAACTGGACAGTCAGTCAGACTAATCCAAGTCTGGGTTCTTAAAGGACTAATCAGCTTAGGACACAAATAGAAAAGGGTACCAAAAATTATATCTTGTATGTGACTGCAGGTAACAGGTACAATTAATGAATCAATCTGGTACTTGGATAGTGGATGCTCACGATACATGACGGGAAATGTAGATCTGTTATCTCAACTGATCAAGTACACTGGACCAAACATCAGTTTTGGAGATAATTTCAAAGGTAAAACTGTGGGCAAGGGTAAGCTTATCCATGTTAACTTTACGATTAATGATGTTTTATTAGTTGAGAATCTCAAGTATAATCTGATTAGCATCAGTCAGTTATGCGATAACGGATTCTCAGTTCAGTTTGACAAATACTCTTGTTCAGTCAAAGACTCAACTGATGAGGTTATTCTAACTGGTAAACGGTGTGGAAACACTTACAAAGTCAGTTGGAATGATCAACCTTATGCACCAGTATGTTTCATTGCTTCAAAAATTTCTAAAAACTGGTTGTGGCATAAGAGATTGAACCACCTGAACTTTAAATCCATTGCATATCTGAGTAACCACGATCTTGTAACTGGTTTGCCCAAAATGGACTTTGTCAAAGATAAAATTTGTTCAGCATGTCAGTTTGGTAAACAAGTAAAATCTTTTTTTAAAAACAAGGGCCGTAAATCTTCTTCCCGATGCTTAGAACTATTACATATGGATCTTTTTGGTCCAATACCAATCATGAGCTTAGGGGGAATGAAATACACCTTGGTGATTGTGGATGATTTTTCAAGATTTACTTGGGTTATTTTTCTCAAATCCAAAGACCAAACTGTTGCACAACTGATAAAGCTTTTCAAAAGATTATTAAATGAAAAATCAGTTGGAATTGATAGAATTAGATCTGATCAAGGAACTGAATTCATCAATCAAACTCTTTCAAAATTTTTAGAAAATGGTGGAATTAAGCATGAGCTCTCAGCAGCTAGAACTCCTCAGCGAAATGGTGTAGCTGAAAGGAGAAACCGGACGCTTAAAGAAGTTGCTAGAACAATGCTTGCTGATTCAGGCGTTTCTCAAAGGTTTTGGGCAGAGGCAGTAAACACTGCGTGTTATACTCAGAACAAATCGATGATTAATAAGAATCATATGAAAACACCATATGAGATCTGGCATGGAAGAAAAAGTTTAGTGCCCGAAATCAGTACACGTAAATCCCATGCATTATTTAAATTTTTAAATCATTCATTTAAATTTAAAATGAGCTTTAGCCATGCATGACTTATTTAAATGCATTATTTTAAATTATTTATGTTTATGTGAGGCACGTTAAAATGTTTTTCGAGTTTCATGTTTCAGGCGATTATTCGATGCGGGATCAAGGAGAAGAGGCCGGCCACCATTTTTGACAATTTTAAAATATGGTATTTTATTTTAAGTTAGAATGGGGCATTTTAAATAATTTATTGAGTTTAGCATTTTAAAGCCTAAATTATTTGTTTAATGATTTTAGAATTTTGAAACTTTTAAAGTTAGCATTTGTGTATGTTATTTCAAATTTTAAGATGCTATTATTTTGTGAGGAGTTAGTATTTTAGTTAGTGTTTTATTAACTTTTAATTATGGGTCAATTTTTAATTAAGCAATATTTTAATCTCTAATTCCACTAAACTCACACACACACACACTTTTACACACACTCCTCACGTAAAACACACAACACACACATACACTTGTTATTTTCAGATTTTTAAAAGAAAGAAAACCTAGGTTTCTCCTTCCCATGAGCAGCCGCCCACTCCTCTTTATATTTCCAGCCAATTTTCATGAGTTTGTTTCAAGAAAAATCGAGCCACGTTCGTCCCGGATTAACCTCGCTTCTTTCTCCGCTTCAGTATCGTCGTTTCGGTAAAGTTTATCATCAAAAAGGCACGTATATTATGTTATTTCTGCATCGATCTTGTTGTAGTATGCGTTGTGTTGTTATTTATGTGTAAAATATATGTGTGACGTGTAGAAGTTTGAGCAATCATGTTTAGATAAATTTTGAAACGATTTTGGATCACAAATTTTACGTTTTTGCTGTCAATTCAAAAACTGCGATTTTTTGATCGCTTTCCAGGAAAAACTTTCAACGCAAAAATTGTAGAAATTTTTGATACCTTCGATTTGATATAAAATTCGAGTTATTTAGATAAAATTGAGTGAGTTATGGTGTTTTTCGTGGGACTGCTCAAACTGCGTTTTCAGAAAATTATGTTGTTGATGTGTTCTGGAAGTTTAATGGTTGCAGGCTTCGTTGGGGATCGACGGGTGATCGTTGCTGCGTCTACGTATATTTAGCATGACGTTGGGATGTATATTGGTGTGTCGTTTCACGTCGTTAGGCTCTTTGGAGAACGAGTAGTCGTGTAAACCATTTTCTGTCAAAGGTTTTGTTTATGGAGTATTTAGTTATTTGGGACATGTGGTTGCGTTGGGGGCAAGCGTATAGGTTCGAGTCATTGATGTAGTATCCTAAGATGGCCTCGTGGTGTCGATTCGTGGTCCGTTCGATCGAGTCTAGACTATTAAGCAAAACCTGTTCAGAATTTTCGTATGTTGGCTTGTCCCGCAGGTACATGGACCCATGGACGGACCTTGGCACGGGGTCCGTGCCTTTGTTTCCTTCGATTAGCCATTTTTGCGAGCTGACACAGACCCCCACACGGACCAGGGCACGGGGTCCGTGCCTTTGTTTCTTTTCAGTGTCAAAATTTGCGAGGCTACCCGGACCCCTACACGGACCCTGACACGGGGTCCGTGTCCACCTTTCTTTTCAAAGTCCTTCTTACCCGAACCTACACGGACCCATACACGAATGTAGGCACGGGGTCCGTGTCCTTCACATTTTGGGAAAAATTTATAGTATGCTTTGAGGGTGATGTCATGGTTTAGTACGATGCTTTATAAGGTCGAGTCATAGGAATTTTAGAACGTCCTAAGAAATTGAATGAGTTCGTAAATAAGCATAATATTTACGTCTAAGTTATACAAGTTAAGCTTTGAATTCACGTTAGTATGTGCGGCAGCGGCCCCAAACGAGATCCAACGAATCCCTCAACGCCAAGTAAGTATGTTGACTTGCAAAGGAAATATTTTCAAGTTTTTGAGGTATGCTAAATGTCTTGTGACCAAATTATGTTTAGGATTGGAAAGCGTTAAATTATGAACGGGGAGCAATCCTCCCGTTAAATTATGAACGGGTTTAGATCGAGATTGGAAAGCGTTAAATTATGAACGTGGACCAATAAACCCGTTAAATTATGAACGAGGATCTCATGTATGTGGCAGTGGATACGTCCCTGTCATCCCAGTACTGTGGTTAGTCTGATCAGGCGGTTATGTTATGGGTCACTTGCTTTGAAACATGCCTCTACGAAAAATGATGAGATTATGTATGTTCAAGTTCATTCTAGTATGCAGCATGTTTAAGAAAAGTTTTATGTTGATGGCACGTCTATGTATGTATGTACATATGTTCAAGCTTTTGATATGCAAGTTCAAGTTTTAAGTATGTAAGCTCTATTTTGAAGTTGCATGTGGTTTTATTACGTATTATTCGTTACTTCCAGTTTATACGTGTTGAGTCTCTAGACTCACTAGACTTGATCGATGCAGGTGAGGATGTTTATGAGGAGGCTGGAGGTGGGGACCGAGGAGCAGGCTTGGACTGAGCGGGAGGCTAAACCCGAGGACCGCCCATGTTATTTTAAGATTTTAAGCATGAAAATATTAATACTCTGATTTTAAGTTTTGTTGCGAGATGTTTTGAGCAAGCTTTTCGTTTAGCAAAATTTTATTGGTGACGGATGATTACAAAGATATATTTTTTTATGCACGATGAGTTGACGACCGTGTGGATGTTTACATTTAAGAAAATTTTTGATTTTTCCGCAAATATTAAGTAGTAAATGTACGATATGTTACAAAAAGTGTGGTCTCCTACTTTAAAATATTAGGCCGCAGATGTTTTATTCTCGATAATGGTAAAAATCTTTTAAAAACCTTTGATGCAAAATCTGCAGAGGTAATATTTCTTGGATATTCTTCAGTTAGCAAAGCATATAGAGTTTTCAATAAAAATTCTTTGAATGTTGAATAATCTATCCATGTTGTTTTTGAGGAGAACGCTCTGTAACTGATAAGCCAAGAGATCCAGTTGAGCTAATTGATAGACTTACAGAGATCAGTTAGGAGGATGAAGATGAAAAAGATAATCATATCAATCACAACAACCTCCAAACACCAGAACCAGAAGTATTAGAACAACCAGTTGAACAAGAAGCTATTCCTGATGTTCAGTTGGAGGAGCCTATTGAGAATATTCAACTGCCAACTGATGAAGCTCCAACTGATACAGAAGCAGTTACCAACTTAGATACCACAAACACTGAACTCAGATGGAGGAAATCACATCCTCCAGAATTGGTGATAGGTAATCCATATGATTCAGTAAGAACAAGAAATCAGATGCTTAATTTATTTATTCATTCAGCTTTCGTATCACAATTTAAACCAAAGAAAACTGATGAGGCTCTTACTGATCCAAACTGGATAAATGCAATGCAAGAGGAGCTGAATCAATTTACCCATAACAATGTCTGGAATTTAGTTCGAAGACCACTTTCAAAAACTGTTATAGGTACAAAATGGGTATACAGGAACAAACTGAACGAAGATGGTTCAGTTGATAAGACCTTGTTCAAATTCTCTAAGAATGATCATATTCTACTTGTTCAAATTTACGTTGATGATATTATATTTGGGTCAACTAACCCCAAATTATGCGAGAAGTTTGCTAAGTTGATGCAGGACAAATTCGAAATGAGCATGATGGGTGAACTGATATTTTTCCTTGGGCTTCAAGTGAAGCAACTGGAAACTGGTATCTTTATCAGTCAGACCAAATATACGAAGGAACTGTATAAGAAATTTGGCATGGAATCATGCTCAACAGCAAGCACTCCCATGAGTTCATCAGTCAAACTAGACAATGATCAAAGGAGAATATCAGTTGAGGCGACATTATACAGAGGTTTAATAGGTTCATTATTGTACCTAACGGCTAGTCGTCCTGATATTGTATTTGCTGTATGCATGTGTGCTCGATTTCAAGCAAACCCTAAGCAATCACATTTCTCAGCTGCCAAAAGGATTTTAAAATACCTTAAGGGCACACAAAATGTTGGGCTGTGGTATTCTAAAGACTCATCTTTCAATTTAGTTGGATATTCAGATGCAGATTATGCAGGATGTAAGCTTGATCGAAAAAGTACAAGTGGATCATGTCAGTTTTTAGGAGCCAGACTGATCTCTTGGTTCAGCAAGAAGCAAACATCCATAGCCACTTCCACGACTGCAGCAGAATATCTTGCTACTGGAAGTTGCTGCGCTCAACTGCTCTGGATTCAGCAACAACTAAAAGATTGTGGAGTTATCGCCAAGGAATCGCCTATATTTTGTGATAATACAAGCACAATTGTTATCACGTATAACCCAGCTCTTCACTCAAGGACCAAGAACATCGATGTCAGGCATCACTTCATCAGAGATCATGCCCTGAAGAAGGACATCAGACTGGAATACGTCTCAACTAAGCAGCAAGCAGCTGATATATTCACCAAACCACTACCCGAGACTAAGTTTTCTCACTTTCGCAACATACTTGGTTTAATAGACTTATCTTAATTAGTTCTCCATGATTATATCTCAGTTGTTGATATATTTGTGCTATTTATCTAATTCTTAACTGATGTTAGCTTTTCAGTATGTTATTATGATTCAGTTAGTCACCTATTTTTTTCAGCTAATGAGATTAACTATTGCAGAAAAATAAAAGACAACGCTAAAACAAAATGAGACTTTATTTCAAGAAATTGTTGCGGATTACACCAAAATATTCTTCTTCAACAAAAGCTCTCCATTTTTTCATCCAACCGGATATTTCGCCAGTTGCAGTCTTCATAAAACTATCAGAAACAGCTATTCGCTCCAGAATAGTCCTCTCCTTGTGGAGCGTCAGCTGGTAGAGATAACCATCCTCAAAGAGGTTCACCGTCTCGGCGACGTGCAAACGCTCTCTATATTTTTCCAGCTTTGCCAACACTCTACGAGTGTTCGCCTCTCCACATTCATAGAGGAACTGGAGTCCTCGCAGCTCCTCCCAAAAGCGAAGAATTTTATGAAAAACCTCATCTTCTATATCAACTTTTTGTTTCTCCTGAGCAGTGATCATAAACACTTCAGCAATATCTGGAAGCCTTGAGCTACTTGCACCTGCCATCTTATCTGCTGAATATTCGTAACTGATATGTTTGATACTAACTGAGCCACTTCTATTTATAGCGCAGGGTCAAGGAAGATGAAAGGGCTCAGTCACTGCAGCAGACGATAAATCTTCCAAGCATAAGATTTTATTTAATTAATCTTGTTTAAGTTCGCTTAATATTTAAATGCATTTATTCAGGGGGAATAATTGTTTTAAGAGGTTAACTGAGAAGACAGAAGTTGATAAATCTTCAGCTTAAAGGACACAGTTTTACAACTGATCGTTCAGTTGGATATTCCACAAATCTTCTCACATACGTTAACCAATTAACCATTTTTTTATTCCAAATTAAGTGACGTGACTATCTATCAAGCATTAAATGCTATCTTTCAGCATATGACAAGTTGAATCGTGGACTCATATAATCCACATATTTACTGCACACGTTCTTACCACACAAACACACGTTTTTAGAGCAAAATTTTCATGGACTGACACGTGTCAAATAATACGAACAGTCGCGTACAAAAGTAATTTTCCCGTTCCATTTCAGTTCTTCTTCTTACGCTTATCCAAATTTCTTAGAGCAAAAGCAAATTCAAGCCTTCTTTTTTGCAGAAAATCATTCAGCTCAAATGGCGAACCAGATTCCAGCGCATATGTTGAATGCTATGGCAATCAATTTTGATTCAGTCCTATCTATTAAAGAAGCCGAGGTCAAAGATGTATTTCAGAAGCTTCAATCAGCAGGACTCCGAACATTCTTGGGACAATCTTGCCAAGAGATCTATCCAAAGGAGCTTTTCGATTTCTACTCCAGTGGATTTATCAATCAGGATGGAAGCATATCATCTAGTGTCAATGGTCAGTTGTTGACCATATCTGAAGACTCCTTTGGTGAGATATTTTTGTTGCCGTCTGATGGATTGGCACACCTTGCTGATGTTAAAGCATCAGCTATTGAAGAGATGCAGACACAACTCTCCGCTGATGGACGGAAAATCAATGTCTCCGATCCAAAGAAGGAACTAAAACATGAGGTTCAGTTGTTGGCTGACATTGTAGCCAAGGGGTTCTTGGCAAAGGCAGGATCCTTTGCTGCCCTTACCTTGGAGAAATTTCAAGCCCTTACCATTATGATGGTAGGACGAAGATTCAACTGGAGGCAACTCACCTTCAACTTATTGAAGAACATGCTTCAATCCACCAAACAGTCCAAAGGATTTGCTGTTCAGTTGAGCTATTTGCTGAAAATCAAAGGGTTTGTGGCTGATGATTCTGAAAGATCATCCAAATTTAAAGTTTTCAATGCTAAGAATATTATGCCGCCCAAAGCCAAACTGGATCTAACTTCTGATCAATTCGTCAACATCAAAAAGGAGATTGGAGCACAGCAGGCTGCACCCAAGTCTGTAAAAAAGGCAAAAACTCTGGCACAGCTGAAGACCTCCAAGAGGAAGTTGATTGTCAGTGAATCGGAAACGGAGAAAACTCCATCTCCCAAAGTTACAAAAAAGCCCAGAACTCAGAAAACCAAGCAAATAGTCTCGCTGGAAGCTACTCAAACTGAAAGGCTAAAACCTTCCGACGCTCAATAGTCTATTCAGGCTATTCTTCTAAAAGCCATCCCAGTTGAAGTTTCAGCAAGAGATCAGTTGCCTCAATCAACTGATCCATCCAAGAAGGTCATCACCTCAGCAGGTGAAAAGGAGTCTTTCAGGGCCGTATCTTCTCTACAAACTGTCAATCGCCCTACCATTTTTGCTCAGGCTCGACCTAAAGGGGTCACTATTCGAGAACTGGTGGAAACGACTCGTTCGGGTCTGAACATTCCACACATTCTTTCTGATGAGAAAGGCAAGGACAAGATGATTGAAGAGCCCAGGCCAACAAATGCTATCCAGACCCACATTGACCAAATTTGGGAACAGGTTAATGCTTTTGCAACATCCAAACTGAAAACGTATGAGGCTTGGATCACATACAGAACTCACACTCAGCTGAAAAAGTTTATCAGGTTGGAAGCCATTGTTTTGAGGATAGTCAAAGCTGCTACTATTGTGCAGGCTTTGGAAAGAAAAAAATTATTTCTTTGATTTGATGAGAGCCAAGAAGTTGGCGCAACTAGTTGAAAAGTTGAAAGCCAACTACATTCCGATGAATCCAACTGCTTACAATGATCGAGCTGTACTTACTCAGTTGGATTCAGATCTTACTTCCCTTCATGTATAGATACGATTTTGGGAACAAGATCAGGAATTAGTTATTCATGGAGGGTCTTCAGAAGATAAGGAAGAACCATCATCACCGAATAAAGAGCAAGCTCAGGATGTGCCTGAAACCTCTGTTGCTGATTCACCCAGTGTACTCAGAAGCTGAATTAACACTTGCAAATATTGATGAAATTATTGAGTCAGTAGTACAGGAATCTCAACCAGAAGAGCTCATTTCTGAATCAATTGATCACTCGACTGATCAAGCAATTGTAGAGGCTCCTATCTTAACTGAAGAGCCCGTTCAACAGGATGATCCAACTAATGTGCCAGCTCAGTCCACAGATAAAGACATCGCTGAAAATGTGGAGGCTCAGTTGCTCAATGTTGAAAAGATTCCAACTAACGAGCCAGCCCAAATTTCAGCTGATTCGCAAGCAAAAGCACCAGTTGATGATCCTCCAACTGAAGGTCTCACAGATTTACCTCTACATAAGGACAGTTCAGTTGCCACTCAGGATCCTTCCTCTCCTCCTCCAGCGCAAGTAGAGGTTGCTGAATCAGTTGTTCCAGAACACACTATGGCCAAGACAGTTGTATCTGACAGGACCTTGGTGGTCTTTGATAAAGTCTCCAAAGAACAAGAACCTGGAACCTCTGGACATCTACCTCCTCAGTCGTCTGGTGATCTTGAAGCAGTTCTTGAAGAACTTTAAGACATTCAGAATAATATGCACAAAATACTTACTGCAGTTTCCCAGATTCAGCGAACTCAACTCGCTCATACTCTAAAACTGGAACATGCAGAGGTATTCAACTCAGAAAAGCTGAATGCAGTTAATGCTACCGTGACCTCTCTTTCCCTTGCCATAGAAGATATTAGAAAGAATAGAGGCTTAGTTGAAAGTCTCTCTTTCACCCAAGATGTAATCAGCAAGAGAGTTGACTTTGTGGAGACATCTGTTTCCAGAAAGATAGACTTGATGCAAACCACTATGCTGAATGCAGTATCAGACGTTGCCACTTCTGTTAAAGTTCTATCAAATAATGTTAAAAGATTATCTATCATAATGGAGGCGTTTGACAAAAAAAGGGAATAGAGACCTAAGCTACAGTCAAATCAGTTGACGAATTTAACGGATTTATTTGTACATGGAATTATTTATACAGATTATTTCATTCTTTCATTGTACGAATCTGTACACGACAGTTATTATTTTATCTACAACCGATTTGAAGGACGTCTATAAGCTTAACTGATCAGTTATCATTCGCTTAGTGTTGTCAAACACCAAAAATGGGGAAATTGTTGGAAACTTAATTTCGGCAGTTTGCCAAACCATTTATCTATTGGACGAACTGATCAAGTATTCGTATTAAACAACTTGCCTACATGAAGTATCACGTGAGGTATCAAGGCAACCGAATCCAGCTGAACTGAACTTTCGAAGTTAACTGACTGATCAGTTGGAAACTGATCAGGTGAACCTAACTGGATTCCTGAAGACAGCTGACTGATCAGTTGGAAACTGATCAGTTGATTCACTCAGCACAAGCTTATCAGCTACTTTCATGAGCTGATCGCTCAGCCATACACGTCATCAAATGAAAGGGATGTTCAACCGACATCAGTACAAGCAGACTGCAACTCGTAGTGGAACGTCGCATTTCAGAGTCTACAGTGTACGATTGTCAGAAGAATATTGACGTGGCAATCAAAGGATATAAAATTCAAATATTATATCAAGTTACCATTGGAAGAAAAGCCTATAAATAGGCGAACAGAGCAGCTGAAGAAAAAGATACAACAACTACTATTTTACTCAAGCTGTTGCTCTGCTGAAATCAAAATCTCACTCTTACTAAGTTCTATCTGTAGCATTCAAGGCTACCGTCTTTGAGCTTGTTAGCACACTGTAATCTCTTTTATATTGTTAAGTTGTGCTAAGATCAGTCACAAACTGAAATAGCCTGTTGTAACTAAGAGTTTCAGTTGTGGCATTGATAAGACCAAACTGAAGTGGGTCAGTACAAACATTGTATTCGATCATAGTCTTTTAGTAGAAATCATATCTTCGTGATAGAAGGGGTGACGTAGGAGTTATTCCATTCTCCGAACATCCAGAAACAATCGCGTGCTTTTCACTTCAGTTACCTTTTATTTTAGTTATTCTATCTTTCATTCAGTTTACTTCCGCAACTGTTTTCTCAGTTAAACTGATTGTCATCGACTAACGAGATATTAAGTATCAGTTTGTCATTAAACTGAACTCAACTTACGAAAAACGAACCTAATCTGTGGGTGTTTATTCAACCCCCCCTTCTAAACACATTTCACTTCTTAACAGATCCTTTCATTAATTTTATTTAAAAGCTCGCCATATTTGATCGTATGTTTTCCAAATTCATTCAACTTTGTTATTATCATAATAATAATGCACATACTCATTATTTATAACATATCATTCATATATTATAAACAGTAAACTAAACAAGGATGATAAATCGCCCCAACACTAATGGTCCGTGTGAGCTAAGCACGGGCCTAGGTCCAATCCTAGGGAAATGCATGGGATGCAAATACAACTATTACATAAGCTTCCAATATTTACATGTCTTCGATCTTCATAATCATCAAGGCCACCATCTTCCAATCTTGATCTTCCACTATACTAATATTTACAATTAAGTATCCATGGCAAATAGGGATACATCTCATGGGGTGAGAACGGGACATAAACCAAGCCCACTTTATAAATTGATAATTATTGCAATCATTCAACACAAAATATCCTAGCATATACTTAGCAAATTGGGCTTGGGCTTTTGATCATCCTTCATGCATAATATCACATATCATACACCACCAATTAATTATCACAATAATCAATTGATCCAACATTATATATTTTGATACAATCACTAACCGCCACGATTATAAACTAAATTAACAAAGTATACAAACACCTTTGTATACTTTCTAATTAATTTATTTATAACCGAATTTCTTTTAAATCAATATTTACTATAATTAATTAAAGTCCAACTTCAATTATTAATTTTATGAGAAAATATGTACAATTTTTGTAAATTTAAACTTAAGGGCCCAAAAAATCATTTTTCACCAAAAACATTTTGGCCCATTTAAATTTCACAAATATGTTAGCCATCTAATGGCCCAACAACTTCAAGGCCCAAGACACTTTGATAATCCAAAACACATTTGGAGACCCAAGTCGTCATCGCCGTCGCGGGAGCTCTGTCGCGGGATTCCGGCCAACATAAAATGTTTTTTTTAAAGGGCTGTTCGGGCAGCCCCCTGCCCGAAATGGGCAGCAAATTGCTGCCCAAAGCAGCCCCAAAAACCGGCCTACGATTTGTCTTTTTTATTGTCTCATGCGGTTAGAAATTGACTTCAATATAATATCATGTATATGCTACACAAAATAGTGACCATAGCTCATGATACCACTTGAAAGGGAATCGATTAAGGTGCCCGAATGCGCAACGGAAGTTTCAAAAATATATTTCTTAGCAAAAACCGAGCACCCTAACCACTATGATGTGTAGCAAATAAAATAAAACACAAAATGACATTCATAGAGTGTTTTAAGATTTTACCTATCAATCTCTAGAGATTGATGATGGTTCCAACTAAGATGTAAACACCTTAGCTCTTGAATGACAAGACAAATCTTCAAGCCTCCTTTGATCACTCTTTGCTCAAAATCAAGCCCACCACCAACAAGGAAGATCCCCTCGAAGCAAATATGAGAGATTCAGGAGAGAAGAGAGTGCAATCTTCAACAATTGAAGAAGCAAAAATGAGAGAAAATTAGCTTAAAATTTCGGCCAAGCATATGTGGGACGAGAGAAAATTTTCTTTTCTTGGTTGTGTAAAAAGTTAAAAGTGTGTCACAAAAGCATGCATGCCTTTTGACTCAAAAAGTTGTCTCCAACCTTTCACCTCCCAAGCATGCTTTCTACTTGGGCTTGTAACAATTACAAGGCCCATGGACTTTTTTACATGTCTCAAACACATTTGAGACCATTTAAACTTTACTTGATTTTACTCAAGCCAGAGCGGTACTCAATTTGAAAAAATATTGAAGATAATTTCTTGCCTTCCGGGGGAGGTTTCCAATTGGTGGCTTGCAAAAGAAACTAGTGTGAGATGTCATGTTTGACATGTCAGAGATTAACTCTCTTAAAACATGTGAGTCATGTCTTAAAGAAATATGACTAAAGTCCATTTCTTAGGAAAAGTGGAATGTGCACATAATCAATTTGATTTGATCCATACAGACGTGTGTGGCTTGTTAAAAGTTAATACCAAATATGACAAATCTTGCTTCATTACCTTTATTGATGACTTCTCGATATAGGAGTTTGTGTATTTAATAAAACACATGTTTGAAGCATTTGAAAAGTTCAAAGAATTCAGAGATGAAGTAAAGAAACAATTAGGAAAGAGCATAAAAACACTTTGATTTGATTGAGACGGAGAATACTTAAGTACTAAATTTCAAGACTATCTTAAAGAGAATGAGATTCTTTTACCGTCGATTCCATCTGCCACACCCCAATTAGATGATGTGTCAGAATGATATAATCGAAAATTGATGGACATTGTTCAATCTATGATGAGATTCATTGAATTGTCACCATCTCTTTGGGGATTTTCACTTGAAACTGCGGCAATGTTATTGAACCGAGTCTGTACGAAGATAGTTGATAAACTCCATGTGAGATAAGGATGAGAAAGTCACCCAATTATTCTTTCTTAAGAATATGGGAATGTCATGCTTATGCAAAGCAGACAGTGAGAGAAAAATTGTATAGTAAAGCAAATTTGTGCTACTTTAAGGGATATCCCAATGAACAAAAGTGTTTATTTCAAAAAATACCACCTTCATAGAGAATGAGTTACTATTAGATAGAAAATGTAGAATGATAGAATTCAAAAATATTTGAAAACCATCAACTTTGGAAATAGTAGAACCCACAACCCAACAGTCAGTTGAAGAAACACAAGCTCCTAAGAGATATGAAAGGATCTCGAGGCCGCCTAAGAGGATGAGCTTGCTTCCAGAGGAAGGCCAAGATAAGCTCATTCCTAGATGTGATCTAAAAAACTTCACATAAGCATTGTCTGATGTCGATTCATCCAAATAGCTTGAATCCATGCAATTCCAGATAAACTCCATTTATTTGTTTCTTTTGTTTGTTGTTGATATCTTGTTTACTCGGACATCGTTAATTGGAATATCTTTTATATTCCAAACACCTTTAGCAACAAGAAAATCCATATTTATCAAGCATTAATATGAAAACAATGTTTTTAACTAAGTTAAGAACATATAAAACATTTCTTAAAAGTAAATTAAAATTATTATTTAATACTATGTAAATGTCTCCTACGGCCCTCGTAGCAACTCTCGTTCCATTGTCATACTCAGGAAGGTTTCACCATTCCTTACTCTTATACTTCTTGTTATCACCTGCAAATCATTTCATAGATGAGATCTTCATCCAGTCTCTAATACCCAAGAGGCTGAATTAATTGAAGCATTTACTTCAATATAAAACATACACTTGTAAGAACTCTTACGTACTAGATATTCCTTGCAATTTCACTTCCAATATCCCGACTTCTTGCAGTGGAATCAAACATCTTCTATCTTATCGGGCTTTTTTTGGCCCTTTAGAAGTGCTTGAAGTATGCTTCTTACTTTCTTTGTTTTTCTTAGAAAGAGCAAAACGTTTCATTCCCTTTCTTTCTGGGCCTTTCTTCGTCCCGGATGAGAAGCCCACTAGGAAAATAGGTTTCTTCAATTTTGATGGTTGCTTCATAGCTAGTAAGTATGTTGACCAACTCTTCAATATTGACCTCCGGCTTGTTCATATTGAAATTTACCACAAACTCATCAACCGACGGCTGTAGTGACAGTAGTAGACAATTCGTTTGGAATAACAAAGTTTAGGCCCACTAGCTTCTCGATGAGGTCAATCATCCTCACACTATGCTCATGGACCGCCCTCTCATAGGAATTATGTCATGAGCTCCTTGACAGTAACATGCCTTTATGGAAGTGTTTGTTCACCCTACAACTCTTGCAGGTGACCGTAAATTTTAGCATCATTTGCATCTTCTTCAAACCGCATGTGCAATTCGTTTCAAATAGAAGCTAGTATATAGCTCTCAATTTGCAGATCATGATCCCACCATTTATCAAGCTTAGCCAATTCCTCAGCAAGGGCATTGACAGCAGCCATCTTCGAAGTCGCTTTGTTGAGCACATATGCTATTTTATCATAATTTAAAAACAAATTATTTCATCCGCTAGTCTATGTAATTTGATCTTGTTATTTTGTTTTGATCGAGTAAAACAGATAGAGGATTTCCCGACAAAATCATAAATATAATAAAATGAAAACAGAATAAACATTGCTAACTATTTTAAAATATTTTTTAAGACATAAAATATGGAATTTTGTTTTTATGAATTTTCTCCTACTATTTTGACATTTTCACTACACTGATGAAAACGAGAAATCCAATTTCTTTAGTGAGTACGCAACACTCAATTGCTAAATTATGATCTCGAATAATATCAGTCAATTACAATTTTCAATAAGTAGAGCCCAATTACAACTCCTTGCAACCCTCACGTATTTTTGAATCTCGTTTGATGAGGGCCCAATAATATGACCATCGTTTTCTTCACATATTGAGTCTGACCCATCAATGTTGAACCTTAGTGGACGGTTTTCATGAGATCCTCCCACAATATGAGTCGAAATCATGGAAGTTCATGTAGTTTACATCAAGTATGTGAAAGGGGATCGGTTACGGTGACCGGAAGCGCAACGGAAGTCAAAAATTTTATTTTACATGCTAAATTTTCGGCCACCATGTTCCTTGTGCAACAAATACATTTAAACACCATACAAGACATACATAGGGTGTTTGAGAGATTATACCTATCAACCTCTTGAGGTTGATGAATGGCATCAACCAAGTTATAAACAACTTGGCTCTTGAGTGGATGAAGATCTACAAGCTTCCTCCTCCTTCAAAAATTAGGCCCACCACTTGCTAGGTAAATCCCTTCTTGTTTTGTACTAGAAAAACAAGAAGATTTTTCAATGAGAAAAAAATTTCTTCCTCAACACTTGAAGAAGAAAAATGAGAGAAAAACTTGGAGAGAAGTATGAAGAATTTTCGGCCAAGGTGTGTGTGTAATGGGGGGGGGGGAGGGAGACTTGTCTGGGACATGCAAAAAGGTGAAAGCAAAAGTTGCATGCCATGCCTTGAAAACACAAAAAGTAATCTCCCAACCTTTCACCTCCCATGCATATATATTATATGGTTTTTAATCAAATTAAAAACCATGGACTAAATTTAATTATCTCAAACATATTTGAGACTAATTAAACATTACTTGAATTTACCCAAGTCCCACTAGTTAAATAATTATTTTAATTGAGCTCTACAAGACTCAATATGACTTAATTAATCCAACACTTGAATTAATTTAATTATTTGGACTCTACTAGGTCCACTAGTCTTTAATTAATTCAACACTTGAATTAATTTAATTTAGTCCATAATAATGTTTATGAAAATCACAATTTTCTAATACATTATTCAGTTGGCCAAATTTTAATTTAGGAACACTTCCATAAATTAAAATTTACATTTCTCTCATAGAAGTCATACTTCCATTTTCTTTACGCTTATAAACTCATTTATAAGCCGTTCAACACATTGAACTATTTTACTTCTCATCGGGATCTAGAAAGCTAGTACTTGTGTGGCCCTCAATGGTTCATTGATACAACTAGCCGTGGGTTCACATCTCCATGTGACTCGGACTTAACATGTCCTTATTCGAGCATACCCCAATTGCTCCGTTCTTACTTATCAACTCCTTGATAATAAGAACGTCAGAACTCAAGTCTGATAGTACCCAACCAATCATGTTAAACGCCTAGCAGCATCGCTTACATGATTCCCTAGGTATCAAATGATAGTGCCTGCAAGAACCATTCAATTATGGTTAGCGTACAGTACGGTCCCTTCAACTCATATATCCCGACCGATTCGACAACTATTGGTTTATCGAGAGTTGTCAATGAATCGATACTATGTGTCATGTCGTAGTTGCATCGATGGTGTAATCTATGAAACCCCTTTCATAATTACCACCATACTCTGATCAGAGATTTCAAACTACACGCACATGACAACACATAGGATATCCATACCCGTAGGTAAGCGGTGAATCCCCGACTACAATGCATCGACTCCTATATGTTTCGATAGAACACCCAACCTAGCCACCTGATGACCCCTTGAGAGTCGGTAACAAGTCAAAGTGTAATTCTAGCACATAGAGTCTCAATGTTGTCCCGGGTCATAAGGACTAATGGTGTACAACCATAAACTAGGACTTTTCCACTCGATAAGTGAGAACCACTTGGAAAATCCATTATGGAGGGTTGTTCAGTGCACTCTACAAGGAGCACCTATCTGCATGCTCGGACATCACAATGTCCCCTACCAATGAAACATGGGACTCACATCGCAGATACTAGTCTCGAACTCGAGCGGCCTATATCCTTCTTAGCGGCGGCTAAATCGACTAGGAACTGTTTAGAATATACAGTATTCCAAATATGAGTTGCATGATACTCATCACATGAGCATCTCATATTCTTTCTACTATTTGTATATTCAAGGACTTTATCTATGCAACTAGTATGGGTATACAGATAAAGAAGTGCCAAAACAATAATTTCAAATATTATTAAAATAAAGACTGTTTATACATAGAGTTTCATTGTGAACACTCGGCTCGACGTGCACCTACTCTAACAGTATGTTAGTGCAAGTCACAACTCTCCGACGTTCAAGTCTCTCTAAAAATATGAGCCAGAAACTAACCGCGTCTGGCGTTTATCATGCAACCACCTTTGATTGAAGGTAAGGAAATATTAAACTTTTTTAAAAAATTTCCTTTAAATGAGATTGATTTAAACTTTGGATATGATGCAAAATGAGGGGTTCTAATTTTAAAATTTTCTCTTATCATTAGTTTTAAAATCCCGTGCGTGTTTTAATTTTAAAAATTTGTCTCATCAATAGTTTTAAAATCTCGTGTCATGATTGTTTGTATGTCTGTCGGATTCATGCAACTCTTGTTATTATGTTAATAATAATGCACATACTGATTATTTATAATATATCGCATGCATTATAAATAATAAAAGATGATTGATAACTGAGAGCTAATTGCTTTAAATGAGTCATTGATAGACTCATAATAATTTGCATTTTTGTTGTCATATCGCTGTCTGTTACCATTTTCAACACGCTTAATTGACACATTTTTGTGTGATTTTATTGTAAGAGTAAGTTTTCTGATCTTGAGATAAATTTGGGATAAAAATGGTTATTTTATATCACAATTAAAGTTGGCGATATGATCTTAGTGGAATACTTGAAGAAGAAAAATTCAGAATTATTTTTTGGATTGTGACCACTCTTTGGCTGCCTAGTGAGAATTAAGGAATTTTTATATCCAGGAAGAAATACAAAATAGAGTTTTTTCCATTAAAAAACCCTATATTCTTAGGGGATATTTCTTAGTATCTTTTAAATTTTAGTGATTATGTTTTAATTAATATTATTCGGCTTTTATGCCTTTGGACACAATTTTTCTTTTGATTTTCCGACACTATATACACGTGAAGGGAGGCGGCAGAATCATAGAGAAATCTCCCAAATTTCTCACAAATCTCACGCACACTAGAAAAAAATGAGGCAGGAAAAGAAGCTCTCCACTACGCATGAAAAGCAAGAACTCTAGTATTTTTCTTTTATTTATTTCTTATTTCTATGGAGATTGTAAATCGAGACATGCTTAGCTAATTTTCTAGTCTGATTCTAGGATTGTTTTTACTGTTTAATCTATCACAGTGAGGTATTCGTTCTTAGATTTAATATTCTTGTCAGTTAAAGTATTTGTTGATTTAGGATTTAATTCTAAGAATATTGTATATTGATTAATCTGACAATTTAATTCAAAATAGGATTTCTACAGCTATCCATGAATTCAGTGATCCGTGATTGTCATGAATGATAGGTATGTGAGTAACATAAATTAGATGTGTTGTGTTATCATAATATATTAATCTAAATAAATCAACAGAACTGAATTTACACTACAATAAAAAACCAAAATAACAACGCACATACGACAACGGTTTGTACTAAAACCATTGTCGTATGCTTTTTAACAACGGTTTTAGTGAAAAGCGTTGTCGTATGTGCGTTTTTTAAGCGAAAGACAACGATTTTATAAAAACCGTTGTCTTTTGCGGGTCAAAGACAACGATTTTTATGGTCAATGACAACGATTCTATAAAACCGTTGTCTTTTACCATGTTTTTTTGGACAATCGACAACAATTTTCTAAAACCGTTGTCGATTAGCCTGTTTTTTGGACAAATAACAATGGTTTGGAGAAACTGTTGCCATATTTAGCGACGGTTTTGCTGAAATCGTCGCTAATTTAGCGACGATTTCAGGAAAAATGTCGCTAATTTAAAAATAGCGACGGTTGCTAATTTAAAAATAGCGACGGTTTTGCTTAAAACCGTCTCTAAATTTAGTAGCGACGGTTTTAAGCAAAACCGTAGCATGTTTTGAATTAGCGACGGTTTTT
Organism: Primulina huaijiensis; assembly: GCF_012295235.1. Taxonomy (NCBI): domain Eukaryota; kingdom Viridiplantae; phylum Streptophyta; class Magnoliopsida; order Lamiales; family Gesneriaceae; genus Primulina; species Primulina huaijiensis. Next base: position 8,049,982 of record NC_133313.1, read on the forward strand.
CCAACGATTCTAAACAAAACCGTCGCAAATTTAAAATATGCGATGGTTTTTGCTTAAACTGTCGCTATTGGTTTAAGCAAAAACAGTTACAAATTGTCTATAAATATCCGCACTTTCGGTTCATTTTCCTCCACACCACTTTACAACACTTAAAATCTTACACGATTTTATCACTTCTCAACACTTAAATTTTTTCTCTTACAAGATTTTAGTTTTGATTTAGGTTAAATTTTTTCGCTTTAATTTTTGGTAAATTTTTAAATGTTAGTTAAGTTCAAGAATATTGTTAGCATAGTAAAATTGTAAGTTTTTTTAGATTTGTCAAATTATTAAAAGTAAATTTTTTTTATTTTACTGAAAATATTAGCGACGGAAATCATGAAAAAAACGTCGCTTTATGGCAAACCGTCGCTAATTTTAGCGACGATTTAATAATTAGCGACGGTTTTTCATAAATCCGTCGCAAAAAAATCGTCGCAAATTATAGCTACAACAATGTTGAAAAACAGTTGTCTTTGAGCGAACCCTTTAACCACAGGGGCTTTAACAACGGTTTTCAGGACATACGATTAATATGGAACGCTATCTTGGTTATTAAATTTTAGAATTAACTGTTTCACAAATCTAAAATCTATCATTAATTAATATGGAATGCTATCGTGTCCAGTTGGTCATTGATAAGTTTCGACTGGATTCTGGGTTCAGTCAATTAATTTAGGAGAATTTTAGTGTCGATCCCTATAATTCTCAGATTAATTGCTTGGAACAACTTAAATAAATTGTTTGTTAGCCGATGAACAGTGATACAATTAAATAGTAGAACCCCCTTGAATAAGATGTTTTCTCATATTAAATTCTTCATTTTATTCTAGTTTATTAATTATCATTTAAATTTATTGATTTTTTTTTCTTGGATAAATTTAGTTTAGTATTTTATTAAATTCATATCCAAAAAATCCCCCCTTTATTTGCATTTTACTCGAAAGAAATCATCATCCGTTCTCTGTGGATTCGACACTGCTCACCATTACACTAATTATTTTTAGAGAGTAGGAATTTAAGTTTGGAGGCTCAACGACAGCACACCAAATTTTGGCGTCGTTGCCAGGGAACGGTGCAAGGTTAGTTTCTTTTGAGTTTGGTTATTTTATTTTCTTTTTTATGCCCCGATCTGCTCGTACAGATGAACTCGGATATATTCTTGAGATCAAGAAGACAGCTAGAAGATTGAGAAAATAAGCAAGGCTACAGGGTAAACATCCATCATCATCATCATCTCCTTGTTTAAACATAGCATTGGAGTCAATTGACACTGAAAGAGAATCCTATCTTGATCTCAACACTGAAAAAAACGAGAGTGAAGAAGAAGTAATGGCAGAATCAGTTCAAAGAAATTGGGTTTTATTCATTCAAAACCTATTGTTTTCAGCAGCCATTATGCATTCAATTCCCTACTACTGAAGCTACTTTTGAATTAAAATCGATTTTTATTCATTTATTTCCTACTTTCCGTGGTCTTGCAGGTGAAGATCCTTACAAACATCTGAAAAAGTTTCATATTGTGTGCACAACCATGAAACCACAAAGGGATTAATGAGGAGCAAATCTCATTGCGTGCTTTTCCATTCTCTTTAGCCGACAAAGCTAAGGATTGGCTCTATTACTTGCCCTCTGGGATGATAATGACTTGGGACAATATGAAACAACAATTTTTGGAGAAGTTCTTCCCAGCTTGATGAGCAGAAAATATCAGGAAGGACATTTGTGGGATTAGACAGCTTCAATGGGAGATTTTTTATGAATATTTGGAGATATTTAATAAATTATGTGCCAGTTGTCCTCAACATCAGATTTCAGAACAACTCCTAGTTCAATATTTCTACGAGGGTCTCTCACTTTTCGATAGGAATATGATTGATGTTGCAAGTGGAGATTTGTTGGTAAACAAAACGCCTCAAGAGGCACGAGCTCTAATCTCCAACATGGCTGACAAAGCACAAAAATTTGGGACTAGGCAAGATAACCTTCCACGACAAGTTAATGAGGTAAGCTCTTACCCTATCGATCAAAAGTTAGATTCTTTGACGTCTATTTTGGAAAAATTGGTTGCAGGACAGGTACAACAGGCCAAAGCTTCTATGGTATGTGCGATGGTTGGACATTCAACGGACATGTGCCCTACATTACATGAAGATCCAATGCAGCATGTTAATGCAATTGGCGGATTTCCTGGACAGCCTCATCGCCGGTATGATCCGTATTCTAATAGCTATAATCCAGGATGAAAGATCACCCCAATTTCAGCTATAGGAATCAAGGAGGCCAACAAGGATCCACAACAAAATTTTAACAAGCAGCCTCCGCCTGCGCAAGCCTCTAACTCAGGTATGTCCCTAGATGAAATTGTGAAGGCCTTAGCTGAAAACACTCAAAAATTTCAACAGGAAACGAGGACTAGCATTCGGAATCTAGGAAACCATATCACTCAGATTACTTCGTCAGTTAGCAAATTGAAGGCAATGAATTTCGGAAAACTGCCGTCGCAAACGGTGGTTAATCCAAAGGAAAATGCGAGTGCCATAGTATTATGGAGTGGGAAAGAGATTGAGAATAATTCTTCTCCACCTACAAAGGATACTAAAGAAAGAGACATAAATGAAGATGTTGAAAGAGAATCTGACAAGCAAACGAAGGTAAATTCTAAATCTTCTTCATTTACTACCTCTAATGCAATTATTCCTCCATTTCCTTCTAGGTTGGAAAAATCTAAAAAGCTTGACTATGAGAAAGAGGTGATGGAAAAATTCAAAAAAGTTGAAGTAAATATTCCTCTAATAGATGCCATCAAACAGATCCCAAAATATGCTAAATTTTATAAGGATTTGTGCATTAATTAGAGGAATTTGAGAGGTGATGAGAAGGTAAGTGTGGGAGAGAATGTGTCTGTGGTTATTAAAAATTCACTACAAAATAAATGAAAGGATCCGGGTATGTTTACAATGCCTTGTGTTATTGGTAATCTGAAAATTGAACGTGCCATGCTAGATTTAGGTGCATCCATTAATTTCATGCCATATTCAATTTATTGTGCTTTAAATTTGGGTCCTTTTTAATATACTAGAGTGGTGATTCAATTAGCAGATTGATCTAATGCTTATCCAGAAAGAGTTGTCGAAGATGTCTTGGTGCAGGTTAAACAACTGATATTCCCTGCAGATTTCTATATATTGTGAATGGGAAAGGACTCTACTGCGATGTCATCCCCAATTATATTAGGGAGACCTTTCATGAAAATTGATAGAACAAAGATTGATGTGGAAGAAGGTACTCTTTCCATTGAATTCGACGGAGAGATTGTGATATTTAGTATTTTCGATACTATGAAATACCCTAATGAAAATCACTCTATATGTTCTATTGATATTGTTGATTCAATTGTGCAGGAACACTCCGAGGAGGAAAACGAATTTGACAAATTTCAAATGCATAAAGAGTTAGACGTGGAAGGAGAAGTAGCTGAAACTTGGGAAATTTCAGAAGCTGAAATGGAATCAAAAACAGTGTTAACAAAATTAGAAGCCAAAAATTTCAGTCCCTAACAAGAAATTGTTGCCTTCTATTTTACAGGCACCCAAATTGGAATTGAAAATTTTGCCAGAACACTTGAAGTATAAATATTTGGGTGATGATGAGACCTTGCCAGTGATCATCTCGAAGGGATTGACCGAAGAACAAGAAGAGCGGTTAGTCACACTCCTTAAAGAGCACAAAACTGTAATTGGTTGGACTTTGGCGGATATCAAAGGCATAATCCCGTCTATGCATAGAATTCGTTTGGAAAATGATGCCAAACCGGTAAGATAATTCCAAAGAAAACTGAATCAGGTGATGATGGAAGTGGTAATGAAAGAAATCCTTAAACTTTTAGAGGAAGGGATAATATATCCTATCTCTGATCGTAAGTGGGTGAGTCCGATCCATGTCGTACCAAAGAAAACAGGTATCACTGTGGTAAAAAATCAAAATGGTGAGTTGGTCCCAACGAGGGTGCAAAATGGATGGTGTATGGTTATTGTCTTTAGAAAGCTCAATTTTGCTACTAGAAAGGATCATTTTCCATTGCCTTTTATTGATTAGACTTTGGAAAGACTTGTTCGGAGAACTTTTTTTTTCTTGATGGATTTTCATGTTATTATCAGATAGTCATTGCTCAAGAGGATCAGGAGAAGACGACCTTTACATGCCCTTTCAGAACATTTGCCTACAGAAGAATGCCTTTTGGACTTTGTAATGCTCCAGGTACGTTTCAAAGGTGCATGCTTAGTATCTTTTCTGAATATATTGAGAAATGCATTGAAGTATTTATGAATGATTTCACTGTCTATGGGGATTCGTTTGACAACTGTTTGAATCATTTGTCCAAGATTTTGAAAAGGTTCATGGAAACCAATTTTGTTTTGAATTATGAAAAATGTCATTTCATCGTGACTGAAGGAATTGTGTTGGGACATGTTGTCTCCTCTAGGGGAATCAAAGTTGATAAAGCCAAGGTTGAAATAATCAATAGCTTACCATTCCCTACTAACGTTAAGGAAGTTCGAGGTTTTCTTGGTCATGCAGGTTTTTACCGCATGTTTATTAAGGATTTCTCTAAGGTTGCTCTGCCAATGTCGAAGTCACTTCAAAAGATACACCTTTCGACTTTGGGGAAGATTGCAAGGAGGATTTTGACAAACTAATAAACATGTTGACCATAGCACCCATAATCCAGCCACCTGACTAGAATTCTCCTTTTTGAAATCATGTGCGATGCAAGAAATTATGCGGTGGGAACTGTTCTAGGACAGCGAATTGATAAGAAATGTCGTGTCATATATTATACTTCAAAAATAGATCATGCGCAGTGCAACTATACCACTACAGAAAAGAGCTCTTAGCTTTTGTTTTTGCCCTAGATAAATTTCGATCATATTTGCTTAGCTCTAAAGTAATTGTGTTTTCTGATCATGCAGCATTGAAATATCTACTGGCAAAAAAAGAGTCAAAACCGAGGTTGATAAGATGGATACTCTTATTTCAAGAATTTGACCTCGAAATCAAGGTTTGAAAAGGAACTAAAAACCCAGTCGCTGATCATCTAAGCAGAATGGTGAAAGACGAAGATATTTTGCCTATTTCTGAAGTTTTTCCAGATGAGCAATTGTTTGAAGTTAAAGGTACGAATCCTTGGTATGCAGACATTGTTAATTATTTGGTCACCGGAGTTTTACCTAACACTCTTAGTAAATCCTGCAAAGTAAAGATTCGTTGCGAAGCAAAATATTATGCGTGGGATAAACCTCATTTATGGAAGTTTTGTGCTGATCAAGTTACTAGGAGATGTGCGCCTGAAAATGAACATAAATCAATTTTATCTTTTTGTCGTAATTACGCATGTGGTGGTCATTTTGGACCAAAACGAACGGTTAGAAAATTTTTGGATAGCGGACTATATTGGGAAAATGTGGGGCCCCGGGTCCGATATCTAATACTAATAATTATAATTGTAACAAACCAAATGATCGAGTAAAATACATAATTTGTGGTTCACAAATCCACATAAACACCGTCAAAATAATTTAATTGTCTCAAATATTTGAAATATAATTTTCAACATGCCAAAATAAAGAAATCCCAACATCATAAAATAGCTCCTAAGACCCGAGAATCCCACTCTAACTCGTATCTCCTCGCCTTGAGATGGACTCTGGCATCCCAAGCCTCGCCTCACCTACCGTCAAGCACATGAAAACAAGAGGTGCCGGACATGCCGGTGAGTATAAACCAAGTATGATACAATCAATAACATATGAGAATTAAAGTGACAAATATTTCATATTAAATTCATAAAGATGCAATATAATGCAATGCATGATCAGAAGCTGTGGGCTATCAATAAATCTCAAAATCAAGTGAATCATCTGGTCATAGGGTACCCAAGGAAAGAGAATCCTCCAGCAACATCCACCGAATCATCCGCTCGAGGTGGGGTGTTGTGTTCTACAATCCCAGGACTATGGTGCGCATATAGAGAGTGTTCAGGCCATAGCAGCGACCTCCGCATACACTTAACCGTAATATTCCATAAAAACATTTATTAAATCATTTTATCAAACACATGTCATGCGTGCTAAAGAGTTAACTCCTTTACTTTGTCATTGGCTTCAATTCCATTCTAAAATTCAAACCAACACAATTTCAATATCTCCAACATCTCAATATCTCAAATATCAACTCAAATATCAATTCTAAACTTCAACCCATTTCCAAACTTGAATAAAATATAACATACTTACACCATCTTGAAGATCTTGAAGAGAAGATCACAAATTTAACTTCATTTCATAATTTCCTTGAACAATTCTCTCATATATTGAAGAAGTAATGTAGAAAATGGAAGGAATGAGGGTTTCGTTGGAAGAGAAAGAAGAAAAATGAGGAAAACTATGATACCATTCGATTTTTATGCCTTCCCAACACCAAAACAAGTTTTTTTGTACAAATGCTGGGTGCCATGGCGCGTGTTTTGGCGCAGGGGTGCGCACCATACTGCCCAACACCCAAAATTTCAGCACTGGGCGAGCCATCGCGCCAGATCTTGCGCAGGGACGCGCAGTATTCTGCCAAGAACGCATTTTTAACTTCAGAATTTGCGAAAGTGGTAAACTACAAAGTTGTAGCCCTATGTCTTGGATTGCATCTCCAATTAGCCTCATGTTATTTGGAGGTCTGAGTAAAAAGTTATGCTCAATCGCCCAACATGTGTCATTGTAGGAACGACGATACGCACGACACAATTCGGGACGCTTTTGGCTCGTCTTCCCTAATGATTTGACCAAAACTCAAAATAAGAAAGTTATAGCCTTATGTATTATCTTTCTAATAAAAGTGGCCTCACATCAATTGGATTAATATATAAAACATTATGCTAAAAACCACAAATACTGCCACATTTTTCATACCGTTTCTGCACTTCCATTACCTATTTAGCTCAAATTCAACCTTTGATTCTACCCATCCATTATCTATTCCATTCTATAACATTCATTACCATTCATACCATAACGTAAAGCCATAAACTATCACAACTACTGCCACAATTTTAATTTTTTCAAAATTCGGGCATTATAGAAAAACTGCTTAAAATTTTTTTATTGACGTTCGAAAGGTTATTTGGACATCGTATGATTTAAAACATTCATAGGATTTTTAGCTTATTTACTTATGTGTTTGAGAATGGTTGACATCAAACTAGTCTCGGATTAGCCGAGTTAGTTCTTTTTGTAAATCCATACGAAATGTTTTCAATATCCTAATCATGTATTCAATTAGAACCTTTTTTTCTCGTATATACTGCACTAAAAGTTTACACGAAATTAGAGTCAAGGGATACATCAAGTTGTGGATTCAAAACTTCATATGATTCAGAATAACATTTATTCTTATCCGGGCTTACCTTAATTATACTCGTTCTTTTTATCAACCCTTGATCAAGAATGCCAAAACTCAAGTCTTATTGTACTCATAGGATAATAGTAAGAGAGTCTAGTAGCATCGCCCAATGATCCCCTAGATATCACTGATAGTACCTGTAGGAACCTTAAGTTATGATTAGTATATGGTACGGTCCCTTCAACTCATATATCCCGATTAAGTCAGCAACCATTCGTATGTTGGGAGTTGCATATGAATTCAATAACGATGTGATGTATCTTTGAGTAATAACAGTGACATGGTATGTGCAGCTGAGGAAACACAATTTCAAAATACACATGTCTTACTCTGACCAGATAATCCTTGCACTATTAACTCATCAGGTCACATAAGATATTTTCACCCTTGGGCAAATGGTGAATACCCGACTACAATGCATTAACTCCTATGTATTTCAAAACTATACCCAACCTCACCCCTTGATGACCTTCAATGGAGTCGGTAAACGGATCAAAGTGCATACTAGTATGTAGAGTTATTACGATGTCCCTGGTTAAATGACTAATGATGTATAACCATCACTGCATATTATTTCTCTCGATAAATGATAACCACTTCGTCAGTCCGAGGGAGAGTTGTTCCGTGCATCATCATATGATCATTCATATATATGATGAACATCTTCATGCACTTACTAATGAAACATGGTGTTTACATCACAAATGCTAGTCTCAAACTCAAGATATCTTAATCTTTATTTTCAAATGCTGATTCGACTACAAATGTCAAGCCCCGAGACCGAAACGTCGGTGACATCCGGCATTGTTTAACAATTTATTGAAAACAATAAGCCTCGTATCGAAAAACAAATAAACCAGTCTTTTTCATAAATATAACATTGTCTTTACAATGACAATAGAATAACAATTACATCAAAGTCATGTGGAAACGAAACAGAATAAAAATCTCAATTCTTGAACTTGTCTTTCGATCACCATCCCCAAAACGCTTCATGCTCTTCCTCGTTCAGTTGTTCTTCATTTTTATCTGAAATTTGTAAGGGGTGAGTGCTTTGGGAAACACTCAGCAAGTGGGGATCGATCGATTTCCAATGATACATATAGAACTTAATTTTTAAAACATCTTTTTAACAAACTTTCAAAACTCAATACTTTTAACTTATCATAACGGAACCGAACCAAATATGAGACAAAGGTTATCAGACGAATTAGAGCAGTTCAAAAACATATCAGAACAATTCAGAACAAACACAACACTGTTACTCATCTCATTTCCATGGTCAAATTGTCCCCAATATGTTAGTTCTTCTAAGGGGTGAGGCCAGAACACAGTTTTATACCCACTGATAGGGGCCAGACAGAACATGGTTTTTTACCCACCAATGGGGGCTAGACAGAATATGGTTTTGTACCCACCAATAAGGGCCAGACAGAACTACAATTATCGTCCCATTTCAAATCGAGTTGTAACAGTGCATCACAGAATTCATATTTTGTGGGGACCCGGACGCTAATTCAATTCTTAATCATTCTTTGGGATTCATTTGGATCACTAATAAACTTTGGGTCTAAAAAATTTTTTTTTATACAATTATAAATGCGGAACATATAATAATCAATCCTGATATAAACATTAAACATAACAGTACAAGTCTTGTACAAGATACAGTCAGATCAGACTAAGGTTCGACAACTATACATCAAGTGCTGAACCAATCTAGATCGAAGTCCGGAATCACCACTCTATCTCAATCTCTCATCCTCTTCTCGACCCTGATCCTGTCTCACCTGTTGTCATGCACACATACAAACACAACAACAGCCGAATAACTCCGGTGAGACATATATCCCAGTATAAACAATGTATCATGCAATTCATATAACAATATACGAAAGCATAAAGAGTTATAAAAACATGAATCGTAATTTACGAGACATAAATGAATCAAACTCTTGACTCGACTCATCTAATCTAGGGATCCCGGTTGAATAAGAACGCAACAACTCACCTACTCTCCACAGCTAGATGGTGGTACATTCTTATTCCCATACTTAGGTACTCTATATCGAATATCTGCAATAGAAGCCAATCTGCCCCTAAGCACATTGATATAAACCAATGTCCAGTGACCTGGCACCTCTGCCAAGGACTCTCTGTCTCAAAATCAATCATCTAATCCATGCTTTCTGTAAATCAATAGAACAAGCATATAAATGCAATGAATTCAAATATATGAAAACAATAGCAAATAAGTATGTGATTTTAGGGAAAAATCAGGTCATATCTGACTCAAGTTATCAATCTCGATCTAACATTGATTTATACATTTTCTTGTCGCAGTTCGTCGAAGTCGAAGTCTGGAATTCGAAGCCTGTCAATACTCAATCTGACAAGGAAAATATCGGGGAGTACAATATCAATATACAACTCAAATCAATACTGGATATAATCAGAACTCAATCTACTTCTGTTTCGACTGCATAACAGCACAATCTCGATATACCAAGCAATATAATAACAACAGATACAAATTATAATCCATAATCAAACAACACACTCAATATGATACCAAATCTGTATAATGTCAAACAAATTCAATCTGAAACTGATAACAATTCCATACGGTATCCGTTCTTCAATCCAGTTTCGATTATACGATGTCTACTATCTCAAGAACACCATATATCAATCATATCTGATTCCTTCACTATCATATTTTCAAATCATATCAAAACATAAGAAAACTTACGTCCGTGTTAAGCCTTTGTCAAGAGGAGTCTGGTCCTGAACTCGGATTAAAATTTGAACGTACGTATTTTGCACAAAATTCAAATTTCTCAAAGGAAAAGTTTGAAACTCTCGCAAGCGTTCCTTGGTTCTTTCTTGCTGAAGTTTAAAGGAAATGAACAAATTTTATATATTAAATATGCATGCCAAGGACCAAGTGGCTCATTCTTCGTGCTGCACGTCTCATGCATAAGCGCGACCATCATCGGCGCATATGCGCGAGACCTACTGTCTCGGCGCTTGGCTTCTCATCTGCTCGCGCATATGCGTGACCTGTCTCCACGCATATGCGCGAGACTTACTGTCTCGACACAATGTCAGTCCACCAGCTCGCGCATATGCGCGCCCTTTCTAGCGCATATGCGCGAGGTTCTCTGCCATGCTCACGCATATGCGCGCCTCGTGTCGCGCATATGCGCGAGGGGTTCTGTCCACGCACATATCTCAATTATTCTCTTGTTTTCCCCGGTCTGTTCCTTTCCGTCTATAATCACCTCAATTTATAATCAATAATCTCATATTAACATACTATAAATCTCGGGCATTACATATTTTCATCGAACAGAACTTATCAGAATTTCAGGCGAATACAGCGGAGTCAAAGAATATCGAATCTAGAATAATATAACTGCTACTACTTAAATTATAATTCACCCAAGTGTAGGTTTTCTGCAAGTAATATATTTCGTAAGTACGAGATCGATCCACAGAGAGGTTATTTTAAGTTTAAATTTATTAATTTATAGATTACCAAATGCAATAACGAAGTTTACAAATTATAAATTTTGTCAAGGCTCGAGGATTTATTCTTGGTTTATGCAATATTGTTTAACTAAAATTAAAACAAAGGAAACCACCATAAATAATGGTTCCAAAAAAATTAAATATTTAAACACATACATAATATAATATAGTTCCCACTATAGAAAATACCGAATTCACCGATATTTTATATATGGTACCTATAATTATATATATAACTATATAAATATATTACTGCATAAAGTAAATGTTAAATTAAATCATTATATTTCATTTAGAATAACCGGCAGAGCCACGCTATTGCCTAAATGAAATATATGATTTAATAAGTTAGTTGCGGAAAAGTAAAAGTTAGTTGCAAAATATAAAAGTTAGTTGCGATAAAATAAATATTAGATGCGGAAAGTAAAAGTTAGTTGCGATAAAGTAAATGTTAGATTGTTAGATGTTAGTATTAAATCATTATATTTCATTTAGAACAACTAGCAGAGCCACGCTATCGTCTAAATGAAATATATGATTAAACAACAAATCAAGATAACCACTTCAATGGTATCAATCATTTGATGTAAATTGATAACAACAAATAATTCTTTTTATACCTACAATAAAAAGAAATTAGCAAAATGAAAAGAAATAAAGAAAGAATATACAAAATATAAACAATCTTACTTCACCAAGAATTCATCCTCTTCACCTTGACATAATAGATTTAGCTTTCCATGAACTTACTTTTGATCAACACTAAAAACATAACTCATAATTGAGAAAATGAAAAATATATTGGAACTTAAAACTTTTATACACACTCACACTATATTTTACAATGAGATAGAATGATTCTCAAGCTAGCACAAGGCCTCTATTTATAGGCCAAATGAGAGAAAGGGTCAAAAATTTTATTAATGTCATGTAGTTGTAATAGTAGTCTTTGTCTCCTCCAACTTCAATTCCATGTCCCTTATTTCAATGCTTTGTTCCACGACTTTAATCACCGAATTTGACTCTGCTGAAAACAGCAAACATGTGAGGAATTGTTTGTAGATGAATTTGGCTACTTGGTTCACCTCATTTGGTTAAATATTGAAATAGTTTTGATTTTTTTATTATATGTTGGTCATGGTGAAAGTAAATTTGTCCTCTTTTTGATATTTTCACAATTTGATCATCTTAATGAACTTTTTAGGCAATCATGTCTTCTGTAAAGTTGTAGATAATTTCTCAAGGATTTTAAAAATGTTTGAATCACCTCCATTTGAAATATCTAGTTTGAGTTATCATTATTTTACCAACACGTAGAAAACCTGAAAATAAAACATATTTAGTAAGAAATTTAAATATAAACAACCAATACTAAAATAACATGTATAATATCGAGAATTTTTTTGTAAAAGCCTCAACTCCATATTCTTTCAGGTCAAAATATTTAATGGATAGCTGATTTACACTCATGGAGTTGAAATGAATATTAACTCTCATTGAAAAAGGCTAATTATTAAAGCAAACAATTAAATAAACTAATATTGAAAACAAAATAGGAAAATTTACAAAGAATAAAATCTTTTTTTTTATTTTTTTTTCTTTTTTTCTTTTTTTTAATTAATGTGACTGCAAAGTTTTACAATGACATAAATTTTTTTTTTATCCAAACATTCTACCATAAATGTCTATATATATAAAAATTTATATAACAGATACATTCGACTACCTTTGAAACTTATCCAACACAAACAAATCTTTTTTTTTAGAACATATTGATTGATGTGTTTTTTTTAGAACACATTTATATTACCTCAATCAAATCTAGAAAAAAACAATTACAATGAACAAAGAACTTTGCAATTCGTTATTTATCTTCTTTTTTTATANAAAAATTATTATTATTATTATTACTATATATATGAATATATTTTTATTTTTATTTTTATTTTTATATAAAAATAAACTAAGAGGAGATTTTCCATACCTTAAAGGAAAAAAAATTAAAACATACCGTTGAATCACAAGTTTAGCATCACATGAATTTTCTTTTCTTACTCTTGGATGTTGGCCAATTAAGTTAAAATAAGAATGGATCTGATTCATGACTAAATCTTTGCAGTAAATCAATAAGTTCACCTTCACTTGTAGCAGAAACTAACATCCTTCGCGAAGCTAATGAAATAAATCTCTGTTCCACAACATCATCGAAAAACGATAGCAGTTTATCATAATAATTGTTAACATTTAACAAACCAATTGGTTTATTGTGGATATTTAATTGTGCCCAACAAACAGTATGAAATATTTATTTCAAAATACCGAAACCTCCTAGCAAAGCAATGAAAGCATCTGAATGTTCAATCATTTGAGTAATTCGTTCATACATGTTGTCCACTTTCATTTCTTCTCCTATTGTTGGTCGAGTAAGACTGGCTAAGGTAATCGAAATAATGCCTAAGACTTCACTTCCACCTGCATGCGCAGCTTTTGCAACTTTTCCCATGAGACCAACTTCACCATCACCATATACCAAATGAATCTTTTTTTTAGCAAGTGTTATTCCAAGCTTTTCTACTACCTCTTCATAAATTGAATCTTTTCCTGCACTAGATCCACAAAATACACAAATATTTTTTGATTTTACTTACCGTGGATGTCGACATGTTGAGAAATATGTTTTCTGCAATCGTTAGATCACAGCATATGAATTTATAAGCGTAACATGCCAAAAGTCAATATTTGAACAGGAAATTATTATTATTAAAAGAAAATAAAAATGACATAAATTAAAACACATATATACAGCGTAGTTGTGATTGTGGCTCACATCTTCCTCTGATTTTACGTTCAGTAATGGCTTCAACTCCTTCTATGAGTCGAGGATATGCTTCCCATCCAATTTTCTTATAAATTGGCAAACGGGGTCTTTTAATGTCAGATTCCTGAGACGAAATTGTATATATATATTTACTTATCTAAACAGATATGCGTTACTACAGTAGGATCTTTATAAGGCTAATTCCACCGTCCATATTGATATTCCTCATGTTGAAATTGCCACCATAGTTTAAGAAGTTCATTTTGCACGTACCCACTAGAATGCGTATCAAGAACCTCTAGAAAATTATCCAAAGGCTCTTTACTCAGACCATTCTTAATGAATAAAATTTTATCTTCTCTATTCATTGATGTCATTCCAACATTTTTGCATTTCCCTTTACAAGTCCACCTTGCACATTTATGACATCCACTTATACGTTTACCTCTTCGTTTTTTGGCATATGTGCTTTTACCAAATCCTGGCATATGTCTTATTATTATTTCACTTGCTTCCCCAACCAATCGGACTTTTGCTTCAATTATCAAACAGAAATCATTCGGTATGCCATATGACATCATCAACCATAGTCGCTCACATCTAGTTTTATAATTTTTTTTCAACGCATTATCAGGTAAACAAGCAAAATATTTACGAAGATTCACAATACAAGCATCCATTTTATTATTATTATTATTATTATTATTATTATTATTATTATTATTATTATTATTATTATTATTATTAT
>NC_133313.1:8064718-8070326 GCF_012295235.1 Primulina huaijiensis
CAAAAACTAACCTATATGGTGACATCCCTAATGATGTCTTAAATGCAGTTCTATATGCCCATAATGCATCAGTTAATCTTAAAGACCAATCTTTTCGATTTGGATTAACTGATTTTTCTAAAATTTGTTTTATTTCTCTATTTGCAAGTTCAACTTGACCATTACTTTGATGATGATATGGGGTAGAAACTTTATGTGTAATGCCATATTTTCTTAACAAAGAAGAAAATGATTTATTTATAAAATGACTTCCCCCATCACTAACAAAGAAGAAAATGATTTATTTATAAAATGACTTCCTTCATCACTAATTATTGCTCTAGGTATTCCAAATCGGCTAAAAATATTTTCTTTTAAAAACTTTATAACAACTTTATGATCATTAGTTCTATATACAATTGCTTCAATCCATTTTGAAACATAATCAACTGCGACTAAAATGGACGTATATCCAAAAGATAATGGAAATGGACCCATAAAATCTATCCCCCAACTATCGAATATTTCAATAATTATGATTGGATTTAAAGGCATCATGTTTCGTTTTGAAATTGATCCCATCTTCTTACAGTTTTCACAAGATTTGCAAAATAAATGCGTATCTTTGAATAAACAAGGCCAAAAAATCCACATTGTAAGATTTTTGTAACTGTTTTATTGGATGAAAAATGACCTCCACATGCTTCAAAATGACAAAATTTAATAACATTACTTACTTCATTGTTGGGTATGCATCGTCGAAAAATTTGGTCAGGACAATACTTAAACAAGTAAGGATCATCCCAATAAAATTTTTTAACTTCTATCAAGAATTTATTCTTATCATGTGAATTCCAATGAGAAGACATTTTATTTGTCACAATAAAATTTACAATGTTAGCAAACCAGGGCATAATAGTAGCATAAAACAACTGATCATCTGGAAAATTTTCATTTATTGGTATTTCATTATGAGATGATTCAGTCATTATTCTAGATAAATGATCGGCTACGACATTTTCTTTTCCTTTTTTATCTTTAATTATAATATCAAATTCTTGTAACAATAAAATCCACCGTATTAATCTTGGCTTAGCATCTTGTTTATTTGATAAATATTTTACGGCAGAATGATCAGTGTACACAATAGTAGTAGAACCAATTAAATAAGATCGAAACTTATCTAATGCAAATACTACTGAAAGTAATTCTTTTTCAGTAGTTGAATAATTTATTTGGGCACTATTTAAGGTTCTACTAGCATAATAGATTGCATACGGTTTTCCTTCTTTTCTCTGTCCTAACACAGCTCCTATAGCATAATCACTTGCATCACACATTAATTCAAATGGTAAAGACCAATCTGGAGGTTGTAAAATAGGTGATGTAATTAAAAGATTAATTATTTTTTTAAAAGCATTTTCACATTTCTGAGTCCATTCAAATTGTGTATCTTTTGTTAAAAGATTCGAAATTGGTTTAGATATTATGCTGAAATTTTTTATAAACCTTCTATAAAAACCTGCATGACCCAAGAATGATCGAACTTCTTTGACCGTTTTTGGTGATGTTAAATTAGCAATAACATCAACTTTGGCTTTATCAACTTCAATTCCTTTTTCAGATATCACATGACCTAACACAATCCCAGATTTAACCATATAATGACATTTTTCCCAATTTAAAACAAGATTTTTTTCTTCACATCGTTTTAATACTTCTTCTAGGTTTTTAAGACAATTTTCAAATGAGTTTCCAAAAACAGTTATATCATCCATAAAAACTTCTACAAATTCTTCAATCATATCACTGAAAATACTTAACATGCATCTTTGAAAAGTAGCCGGAGCATTACATAAACCAAATGGCATTCTTTTAAATGCAAAAGTTCCGAAAGGACAAGTGAAAGTAGTTTTTTCTTGATCTTCTAATGATATAGGTATTTGATAATACCCCGAATACCCATCAAGAAAACAGTAATAAGAATTTCCTGCTACTTTTTCTAGAATTTGATCTAAAAATGGTAGTGGGAAATGATCTTTTCTAGTTGCATCATTTAATTTTCTATAATCAATACACATACGCCAACTAGATGGAATCCTAGCTTGTAATAACTCTCCCTTTTCATTTTTTATAACAGTGATGCCTGACTTTTTAGGTACTACTTGTGTTGGACTTACCCATTTACTATCTGAGATTGGATAGATAATTCCAGCGTCTAATAGTTTTAATACTTCATTCTTAACAACTTCCTTCATATGTGGATTTAACCTTCTTTGTGGTTGTTGATATGTTTTAGCATTTTCTTCCAAATGAATTTTATGTGTGCAAATTAAAGGATTTATACCTTTTATATCTTTCAAAGTCCATCCAATTGCATTTTTATATTTCTTAAGTAATTTAATTAAATCTTCTTCTTGATTTGGTAGAAGAGTGGAAGAAATTACAACAGGAAATGTTTTATTTTCACCAAGAAATACATATTTCAATTCGAATGGTAAAACTTTTAATTCAAGTTTTGTATTATCATCTTTTTTAAAATTATTTTCAGACTCAAAACTTTCTATTGAAAAAACTTCAGATTGTTGATTTAAGTTTTCTTCTTGTATATTTTCTTCCATAATTGTTTCAATTTCATTATCATATTCATTTTCATTAATACTTGGTTGTTTACATAAATTGAACACATTAAGTTCTAGAGTCATATTTCCAAAAGACAATTTCATTATTCCATTTCGACAATTAATTAAAGCATTTGAAGTTGCTAGAAATGGTCGTCCCAATATTACTGGAATTTCATTATGTACTTCTATTGGTTGTGTATCCAAAACAATAAAATCTACAGGATATATGAATTTATCAACTTGAACCAACACATCTTCTACAATACCTCTAGGTATTTTGATTGACCTATCCGCCAGTAAGAGAGTAACAGAAGTGGGTTTTAATTCTCCTAAATTAAGTTTTTCATAAACTGAATAAGGAAGTAAATTCACACTTGCTCCCAAATCTAACAAAGCTTTTTTAATTTTATTTTCTCCAATAATACATGAAATTGTTGGACAACCAGGATCTTTATATTTTAAACTAGAATTATTTTGAAGAATAGAACTTACTTGTTCAGCCAAGAATGCTTTCTTCTTCACATGCAATTTTCTCTTCACAGTACATAAGTCTTTTAAAAATTTTGCATATGAAGGTACTTGTTTAATAGCATCTCATAATGGAATATTTATCTTTACTTGTTTAAAAACTTCATAGATATCAGAATCATTTTTTTGTTTTTTATGATTTGTTAATGCAGGAGGAAATGGTGGAGGTTTATTTGATTCATTTACTATTTCAGATGATTTATCATTCAACATATTATTTTTAGAATTTAAGGTATCATCATTCTCAAAAGTATCAAGATTATCATCCTTACTCTTTGATTTTAAATGATCCTTGTTTTCATTACTATATGGATCATTAACTATTTTACAACTTCTAAGGGTAATAACAGATTTTATTTGATCAATTTTTTCATTTTTTAATTCTTGATTTTAATTTTTAGGATTAGGTTGAGGTTGAGATGGAAATTTTCTTTTTTCATGAATATTAAGTGCAGATGCAAATTTTGCAAGAGTTTCTTTAAAATCACTCATAGATTGAATGTTTTAAATATTGATAGATTCTTGCTTTTGGATAAATGTATGAATTACATCTTCAAAGTTTTTTCATGGAGGTGTAACATAAAGAATATAACCTTGATGATTTTCGTTATTTTGAAAATATTGTTGTGAGCATTGTGCATTATTATCATTCCTCCAACTAAAATTAGGATGATTTTTCCACCATGATTATATGATGTTGAAAAAGGATCTAGTATTGGTTTTTTATAATTGTTAACATAATTTGCTTGTTCATGGAGACATTCTTTAAAAGAAGGTAATGTTGGACAATATTTTGTAGCATGATCATGTGTATCACATATATGACAAACAATTTCTTGAATACTTTTTAATTGATCACTCTTTTTCATTTCTAATGACTCAATTTTTCTTGCTAAAGTTGCAAGTTTAGCTTGAATATCTATATCATCTTTAAGATTATAGATACCACCCCCATTTGTTGAATTATTGATTTTAGTTGTTGGTGGTTCTATTGTGCCTATATTATCCCAATTTTGAGCATTTTCTGCTAATGAATCCAAATACTCCATAGCTTCATTTGAGTTTTTATCTTCAAAAGTTCCATTACACATGAATTCTATCATTTGTCTATCTTTAGGTATTAGACCTTCATAAAAGTGAGAAACTATTCTCCATGTTTCAAAACCATGTGGGCATGTATTAAGTAATTCTTTATATCTATCCCAACATTGATAAAATGTTTCTCCTTGTTTTTGAGAAAAAGTAGTAATTTGTCTTTTAAAAGAGTTTGTTCTATTGGAAGGAAAAAACTTTTTGAGAAATTGTTGTTGCATTTCTTTCCATGATCTTATTGAACTTGATCTCAAATTTTGTAGCCATGTTTTAGCTTTATCTTTTAAAGAAAAGGGGAAAAGCTTTAATCGAACTATATCCATGCTAAAATTTTGACCATCATAAGTGTTACAAACTTACTCAAATTCTCTTAGATGTAAATATGGATTTTCAGAATCTAAGCCATGAAAATTTGGTAAAAATTGAATAATTTGAGGTTTAAAATTGAAATTAGATGCATCATGAGGAAAAACTAAACAAGATGGGGCACTAGTTCTAATAGGGTTCATATGTTGCCTAAGTGTTCTTAATTGATCATGTTCTTGATTGTTATTATTATTATTGTTATTATTGTTATCATTATCTTGATTATTTGAATTATCATCCATGTTTACATTATTTTCATATACTCGAATAAGTCTACCACTTTTTTCGACTTCAAATACTCATACAAAAAAAAACAACACAACATAATTAACAAATATAAACTTAATTTATACCTCCCCGGCAACGGCGCCAAAAACTTGCTACTACTTAAATTATAATTCACCCAAGTGTAGGTTGTCTGCTAGTAATATATTTCGTAAGTACGAGATCAATCCACAGGGAGGTTATTTTAAGTTTAAATTTATTAATTTATAGATTAGCAAATGCAAGAACGGAGTTTACAAATTATAAATTTTGTCAAGTCTCGAGTATTTATTCTTGGTTTATGCAATATTGTTTGACTAAAAGTAAAACAAAAGAAACAACCATAAATAATGATTCCAAGAAAATTAAATATTTAAATACATACCTAATATAATATAGTTCCCACTACAGAAAATACCGAATTCACCGATATTTTATATATTGTACCTATGATTATATATATAACTATATAAATATATTACTGAATAAAATAAATATTAAATTAAATCATTATATTTCATTTAGAACAACCGGCAGAGTCACGCTATTGCCTAAATGAAATATATGATTTAATAAGTTAGTTGCGGAAAAGTAAAAGTTAGTTGCAAAAAGTAAAAGTTAGTTGCGATAAAATAAATGTTAGATGCGGAAAGTAAAAGTTAAAGTAAATGTAAGATTGTTAGATATTAGTATTAAATCATAATATTTCATTTAGAACAACCGGCAGAGCCATGCTATCGTCTAAATTAAATATA
>NC_133313.1:8070344-8133362 GCF_012295235.1 Primulina huaijiensis
TATGTATGTATGTATAATATAACAATAATAATTGATGAAATATTTATTATATCAAAATTAAACAACAAATCAAGATAACCACTTCAATGATATCAAGCATTTGATGTAAATTGATAACAACAAATAATTCATTTTTATACCTACAATGAAAAGAAATTAGCAAAATGGAAAGAAATAAAGAAAGAATATACAAAATATAAACAATCTTACTTCACAAAGAATTCATCTTCTTCACCTTGACATAATAGATTTAGCTTTCCATGAACTTACTTTTGATCAACACTAAAAACATCACTCATAATTGGGAAAATGAAAAATATATTGGAACTTAGAACCTTTACACACACTCACACTATATTTTACAATGAGATAGAATGATTCTCAAGTTAGTACAAGGCCTCTATTTATAGGCCAAATGAGAGACCCTGCCAAATGAGAGAAAGAGTCAAAAATTTTATTAATGTCATGTAGTTGTAATAGTAGTCTTTGTCTCCTCCAACTTCAATTCCATGTCCCTTCTTTCAATGTTTTGTTCCACGACTTTAATCACCGAATTTGACTCTGCTCAAAACAGCAAACATGTGAGGAATTGTCTGTAGATGAATTTACCATTTGCTTCACCTCATTTGGTTAAATATTGAAATAGTTATGATTTTTTTACTATATGCTGGTCATGGTGAAAGTAAATTTGTCCTCCTTTTGATATTTTCACAATTTGATCATCTTAATGAACTTTTTAGGCAATCATGTCTTCTGTAAAGTTGTAGAAAATTTCTCAAGAATTCCAAACATTTTTAAATCACCTCCATTTGAATTTTCTAGCTTGAGTTATCATTATTTTACCAACACGTAGAAAACCTGAAAATAAAACATATTTAGTGAGAAATTTAAATATAAACAAACAATACTAAAANTATATATATCGAAGTTTAAAATTACAAACGAATATATAGCGAAAACCCACTTATTGTTCTCGAAGTTATGGTCCAAAACGTGCGGAGTTTGGTTGAATGAAACTTGCTGAATTTTGGTCGAGTGATGACCGAACTTGGAAAGAATCCTCACGTTAGTGTGGACAGCAAATTACAGAACTTGAAAAGCCGAACAATTTCCCTTACTTCCTTCTTGCAAGCGACGGTCGAGAGCTTCTTGGAGTGGGAAGAACCGAAATTCTTTTGTGTTTTTGAGTGTGCATTTCCATCAGCCATGATGCGATATTTATAGATGAATATTTGCCCCTTGAACTACCCCATGGCCAAAATCTTTAGCCCCAAGAAAGCCTTCAATGAAGCCTTCAATGTAGTCAAGGCTATCCAAGCATCAAGAGTCATTTTGTTTTCCTAAAGGGACCTTTCTTACATATTTAATTTTTCCAAACTCTTAGCTTATCTTTTAGCTCCTTTTTTGGTCCTTTTAGGACAATCATGGTTGAGCTTCATTGAGCTAAAAGTTTGAGTCTTTGAGCTGGGGGTTTTCTTCTCCAAAGACGATTCTTTGATTGATGTGATCTCCTATAGCATAGCTTCCCGTTGAGAAAATCCTCAAGCTTCGGAACTACTTCCTCGAGTCAAGTTAGCTGAAAATTTAAGTTCATATTTGAGTTTTGTAGTTAGAACGAAAGTTTTGAGCTTAGTTTCGAGCTTTTATTTCTTTCATGATTTGCTCAGATATTTCTGGGTTCTCACATCCCACACTCCTTATTGAAAGTTTCGTCCTCGAGACTTGGATCAGCTCGATCTTTTGAATAGATGAGGGTATTGTGTGCGCATCTTCTCTTCTAGTTCCCAGGTTGCTTCCCGTTCAGTATGATTTGACCACTGTACTTTGACATATGGGATTGTCTGGTGTCTTAACATTTGATCTTTTGTGTGCACTATTAGAATAGGGACCTCTTCATGTTTAACAACATGACTCGGGTCTGGGACTTATTTCATCAATTGTGAGATATGGAATACGTTATGAATTTTGAACATATCTGGTGGCAAAGCCAGTCGGTAGGCTAGAGTTTCCACTTTCTCCAGTATCTCGAACAGTCCTACATACCTTGGATTTAACATTCCGGATTTACTGAACCGAACCACTCCCTTCATAGGAGAGACTTTGACATATGCCTTTTCACCGATCTCCAATTCCAACGGTCTTCTCTTCAAATCTGTCAACTCTTTTGTCTATCTTGAGCTGCCTTGAGTCTTTCTCTGATTATGGCGACTTTGTTGATGGTTATTTGAACAAGCTCTGGTTCAGTGATAACTTTTTCTCCGACTTCATCCCAGTACAAAGGTGATCTGCACTTCCTCCCGTTCAATGCTTCATACGGAGCCATTTCAATACTGCTATGGTAACTGTTATTATAAGCAAATTCTATCAGAGGTAATTGCTCGCTCCAATTTCCATGAAAGTCCAGAGCACATGCCCTAAGCATGTCCTCGAGATTTTGAATTGTCCTTTCGGTTTGACCATCAGTTTGAGGATGATAGGCCATGCTGAGAGTTACTTTAGTTCCCATGGCTTCTTGAAAACTTTACCAAAATCATGATACAAATCTTGGATCTCTGTCAGATAATATACTTATCAGAACTCAGTGTAATCTCACTATATTGTCCATGTACAGGGTGGCTAATTTTTCCAAGTTGTAAGAAGTTAAATCCACCTTCTTTGCCTCATGTTTAGTTCTTTTTGAGTGATTATGTACCCGAGGCTCTGGTGATCAATAAAAACTTCACATTTGACTCCATAAAGGTAATGTCTCCAGATCTTTAGCGCAAAAACGATTGCAGCTAACTCAAGATCATGAGTTGGGTAGTTTTGCTCATAAGGTTTTAATTGCCTTGATGCATAAGCAATTACCTGACCTTCTTGCATAAGCACACACCCTAGTCCGCCCTTTGAAGCGTCACTATATACAGTGAAGTACTTGCCATATTCAGGAAGAACTAGTACTGGTGTAGATGCGAGTTTCTTCTTTGGGGTTTCGAAACTTTTCTCACATGCTTCATTCCAAATTAATTTTGAATTCTTCTGTGTGAGTTTGGTAAGAGGAATGGCTATCGAAGAAAATCCTTCAACAAATTTTCTATAGTAGCCAGCTAATCCCAGAAAAATTGTTATTTCGGTTACAGTCTTTGGTCGAGGCCAGTCCATGATTGCCTCTACTTTCTTAGGGTCCACTGATATGCCCATTTCAGATATTATATGACACAGGAATGCGACACTTTTAAGTCAAAATTCACATTTCTTAAATTAGTAAATAGTTATTTTTCTCTGAACATCTGCAGAGTAAGACGTAGGTCTTCCTTGCGGTTTTTCTCACTTGTTGAATATGCAAGAATGTCATTAATAAATACTACCACAAACTTGTCGAAGAATTTTTTGAACACTCTGTTCACGAGTTCTATGAATGTTGTTGGAGCATTGGTCATAACAAAAAGAATTATTATGAACTCATAGTGTCCATACTATTTTCTTATTTTAGGCTGTTTTAGGAATATTATCTTCTTTGGCCTTCAATTGTGGTAGTGTGACCTTAGATAGAGCTTTGAAAAGATCTTAGCTCCTTTCAACTGATTGAAAAGGTCATCTATTCTTGAAAGATGACATTTGTATGGTCCAAAATTAAGACAACGTAATCCAACTGCATGCAAATCTAGGAATTCTGAAAAATGTCTAATTAATTGATTTTAATTGTTTAATTGATTATGTGACATGCATGATTATATGTTAAATATGATTTTATTGTCATTATGCATAAAACTGTATTTTAAGGATTATCCAAGTTGCGATCGAGGAACAGAGACCGAAGGCTGAAAAATGTAAAATGTTTTTATTAAATAATTGTTTTTAATGATTTAAAATATGACTGATAATTTTTATTATTTGTGAAAATAAGGAGTTTTTGAGGTGATTTTATACGCCGTGACGTAATTTTTATCAGTGTTGGATTTTCAACAAACATACGAACGTTTTGGCAACCAAACTATTAAATTCACGAACTTATTTAAACAAAACTATTTTTATATTTTAATTAAATTCTAATTAAGCATTAATGGGCCTAATTTGTGTGCTTAATGGGCCTAAGCTTAATTAAGGAAATAATTAACTATATAATATGTTAATCCCACCCCAAACCCCACACAAAACTCACGCCACACACCCTCACAAACCCTCCAAACACACGACACACACATACAAACTTTGGAGAAGAAAAATCGAAATTTCAAGCGAGATTTATGGCCAAGGGTGTCGTCCCCGTTCTTCGCAATCGTCGACGTACATTCGTGCGTAAAATACGCAAAGTCACGCATATTTCTTTCTTTCAAAACATCATCACACCATAATATGTTTTTATAAATGAAAAGTATGGAAAACAAGTGTCACTTTGAATTATTTTAGGATTTATGGCATATGTCAAACTTTTGGCTTGTATTTTTCTTCAAAAATCATGTTTTTGTATGGTTAAAGGGCTGACATGATTTAGGTTATGATCACTTATTGTTTTACATGGGTTTGAAGGCCTAAAACACACACACAATCACAACAAACAAGAAACATGCAAGCTGGAACGAATTCTGGCATAGGTTGATAACATGGTTCGGTGTTCATGGGATAATGGCATAGCCTGGGTTCGGTTGGGGCAAGGACCGATCTAAGACCATGAGCGAGTCAAGGTTAGAGTCCTAGCCATGCTACGACTCGAGTTAAGAGGGCTGGGAGGAGTCCTAGCCAACAAGGACTCCACCCGATAAGCAAAAGGTGTAGGCGCTGGTTGTGCAGCTTGCGCAGGGTTAAGTGGCTCGGCTAGGGGGCTTTGGGGCTAGGCTAGCCTAGGTACTTAGGGTCCTAAGAGGGTGCACAAGGGTCTGGGCAGGGGCTGGTGCGGCCTACTTGGATGCTGGTCTAGAGGGAACGTAAGGGAAGTGTAACGCCCCGAAAATTTAAAGGTCCACGCGAACCACATGCATGCAATTATTAAATTATTTTGTATTTTAATTAATTATTTTAATTGCATGAATTAATAATGTTGTGCATATTTACATGTTTAAAATATATTTTTCTACATGGTTGCATTAAAATGTATTTTTAAAGGATATTCGAGTGACGATCGAGTAACGGGGACCGAGGGCTGAAAAATGTAAAATGTTTTTATTTAAATATTTAAAATAATTATTTAAAATATGGTGGTTTCTTTTTAGTATTTTTGAAAATAAAGGGGTTTGAGGTGATTTTATACGCCGTGACGTAAATTTTATCGGTGTTGGTTTTCAACTAAAATACGAGCTTTTTGGCAACCTGGCTAATAAATTCACATATTTAATTAAGGAAAAACTTTGTTAATATTTTATTTAAATCCTAATTAAACTAATGGCCCTAATTTTAGTGGCTTATTAGGCCTAAGGCCTAGTTAGTAATCAAATTGGTATTTAAAATATAAAAAAAATCACAAAACCCTATTCTAGAAACAACAAACCATCGGCCACCTATTTTATTTTTCTGAAAACTCTCCCTCATTCACCTCCCCACACACGACAGCACACATATTTTCACTTTGAAGGATTTTCGAAGGGCAAGCAAGAACAAGCCAAAGTTGTCCCTCCGTTCTTCGTCGTCAATGATTATTCGAGCGTATAATACGCAAAAGCACGCCTTAATCTTCCTTTTCTCATCCATCATGTCATAATATGTTTTTAAAAGTTTTTTTTTTGTTGTGAAACATGAAAACCAAAAGTTGCTGCCTTTGTTTCCCCTTTGGCATGATTTATGTATCTCTTATTGAATGCCATGATACACGTTTTTGTTATACCAAGGGGCTGCCATGCTGTCTAGGCATGGATAAGTAAGGATTATACATGTTTTGGAGTCCCACAGACCACACATAAATCGGCTGAAACAAAGAAAGAAAAGAAACAAGAACATGCAGAAACCGTGAACTTGCCGTCATGGGTTTAAGGGATTCGGGTTCCTTGTTCCAGGGATGGCTTGGCTTTGGCTTGGGCCAGGGCATCGGCCAGGGGCTTGGTTGGGTCTAGGGTAGAGTCCTAACCATGCTAGGACTCAAGATTGAGGGCTGGGAGGAGTCCTGAAATGAGAGGACTCCTACCCGAGAAGCAAGGTAGCAAGGCGTGCAAGGTTGCGCGGCTTGCAGGGAAGGGAGGGCAGGTTCCAGGGCTCGTGGGTTAGGCTAGGGTGACTCATTAAGGTCCTAGGAAGGTGCACAAGGGGTTGGTTTGGGTGCTGGGTCGACGGCTAAGTCCCTAAGTGCACAAAACTAGAGTCCACACAAAGTGCAACTCTAGGCTAGGGTAAGGGCAGTATAGGGGACCTTCATTTTTGGCTTTAGGTGGGGTTTCTTGATGAAGTTAGAGTCCAGTAGGCTAAGTTAAGATGTTGGTCAAGTTTTGGTTTGACATGGTTTGGGGGTAACTCGTGAAAATCGAAAGTTGGCTCGGGGTCGAAGTTTAGGTGTCAATTAGGGTTTTTAAAGTAAAGAAAATTGGAAAACGGCTCACGGGGGTCGAGTATGGTCCATAAGGGCTAAAATAATATAAAAAGACTAAATATAGAATTTAGGAATTTTATATTAAAGTTTGGGATTTTTCGGGATTAAAACACCGTCAAAACAGTTAAGTAAAGATAAATGAAAAAGTCTAATATTTAAGCTAAATAAAATTATGGAAAAATTCATGTAAGCTTAAATAATTATTTGGGACATGTTAGAGTCATGAAATCAAGAAAAAAGTCAAAATAAAAAAATGTCGAGTCCACGGGTAAAACGATCTTTTTACACCTAAAAAATTAGTAGAGGTCATGGCAGTGCCCTAAATGCTATTTTTATGATATTATGATTATTTTTAAATGTTTATGAAATGTTCATGATTAAATTATGATTTTCAAATGTCTATGGGATTTTTTATGATTTAAGGAAGACATTTAAAATACATGTTGCATGCTTGGTTTCAAAAAAAAGGAAAATGTAATGCTATTCATGATTTTTCTAAAGTGATGGGAATGAAAAACGTTGAAGGAAGTGAATTAATTGTGACTAATTCGTTAATGATGGGGATATCGTGAGGGTGATGGTCCCAATGGGAGCCCGACGATCGTGTTTCCATCATTGCGAATATGTGGTAACGGTTATGTGGTAACGGATTTGTGGTAACGGTAAGAATGAGAATATCGTGAGGGGAAAAGGCCCAAGAGGGAGCCCATTTATGAGAAAAGGCCCCAGAGGGAACCTTGACGATCGTATTTCTATTCGAATAATGATATACCAGGGCCCAGTTGACCGGTGAGAGTGTTGCTGGTGTCCCCAGCCGCCCAGTACTGTGGTTACATATAGATGGATCCATCGACTCTTATGATCATGATCAGGAAAGTCACAATTAATGATCTGAATTCAACAAAAGAAAAGGAAAAGGAAAAGGTAAAGGGAAAAGGAAAATGTTTATGATCATGTTAAAATGTTTTTATGTCATGATAAGGAAAAAAAGGAAAATGATTAAGATTTTTTTATGAATGTGATGAAATGTTATTTTTACCTAAAAGTATGTTCACTGTTGCATGTGATTTTATATGTATTATTTGTTATAAAGATTATGGTGTGTTGAATCTTTAGACTCACTAGGTGTGATGGATGCAGGTGAGTTTGAGGGAGGTCTTGACGGATGAACTGACTGGACTGAAGGTGCACACAACCCGAGGACCAGCGCTTCTACTTATTTCCGCACTTATGACTTATGAATCATGATTTATGATTAAAGATTTTAAGACTATTTATTTATGCTTTTTGAGAGATTTTTAAGAGGTTTAGTATGGGCTATTCTTTTCAAATTATTGCTTTTTAGGGTTGGTAAAACAGTAGACGATTTTATTTTTATGACTATCTCATTGATTTCTAAAAATGCTAGTTGGTTGATGTTTTATTTTAAAAAGAAAAATATTTAATAAAAATATTTTTGTAAAGGCCGAAAATCATAGAGGAAAAAATAATTCCTAATACTTTTAAAGCAATAAAAAGGACAGGACGTTTCAGTTGGTATCAGAGAAAAGGTCCTGTAAAATGTTGTGCCACCATCAACGCCGGAAAGATCAGTCGTCAAGCCTCCATCTGTAAATTTACATGCTTTATATGATTTATATGTTGTTACCTGTATGACTACATGAATTATATGTTCACGTCACATGTTTAATAGCATTATGAGGATATATGTTTATATGCATTAGAATTTGTATACATGATATGATATGAATTAAGAAATTATTTGATTTCAACGCATGTTGGCTTCGTGGTGGAATTGGACTATGTTGATTTTTGGGTTTTAGTATTGACGTTTTATTTTTGGGCCATAAGTTAATCGTGAATATTATGAATTCTTTGGGACACGTAGATTTTCTAAGAAAATATTTATGATTCATGGTTACTAGTCGAATTAATTTTTGGAAATTACTCATAAGTAATAATTATTCGAGGATTGCAACGACTTTGGGAGTATAAAAATGTATAATTTGGGATTTTAAGTTTTGATGAAAGATAAGATTGGTTATAGGAATTGATTTTTGGGTTAATAAATTTAAAATTTTTGAAATTATGTTTTAGGAAACAAATAGAAGGAAATTAAGAATGCCAAGAACTTATGGGTTAATCGTAGGATTTTCGAAATTAAGGGTCAATTGGATAAATTTTTGAGGAAATTAAGAATTTATTTTGCAATTATTACAGAATTTGGGGATTAGCTTAGCAATAAGTGCGAATTGAATTGCTTATATGGTAAGAATTTTGATGATTTAGACTTTTAATAATATTCAGATCCTTGGGATATCTTAGTTTTAGTATTTTAAGAATTTTAATCAAGGATTTTAAGGATGAAACAATATTATGCTTGAAAAATCTAAGAGTTAGCGGATGCGTTTGAGATTTTAAGATTGAAATTTGATATGTTGATGAAATTTTGGGTATAAAGTAAGGAAAATAATATACGATAAGTTTGGTCATCCATCTTTTAATATTGGGAATCGTAAGAAAAGTTGAAATTCGAGGTTATAATAGTAACAGCACTAAGTCATTATGGGTCTTTTTAAGTTACAATTCGCAAATCAGGATTTAGAAGAAAATTTATTTGGGATCAAGAGGACGTAAGGACATTTTTAGAACTTAATTTTTATCAGAGTAGCGCAGCGGAAGCGTGCATTTTTTAGATACTAGAACTAAGTCTAAACTTTGGGTTATTAAGGATAAGCGAATTTCGAAAACGAAATTCAATTTAAGGGAGGAAGATTGTAACGCACCGAAAATTTAAAGGTCAACGATTAAGCCAAAGTCGTCCCTCCGTTCTTCGTCTTCAACGATTATTTGAGCATATAATACGCAAAGACACGCCTTAATCTTCCTTTTCTCATCCATCATGTCAAAATATGTTTTTAAAAGTTTTTTTTGTTGTGAAACATGAAAACAAAAAGTTGTTGCCTTTGTTTCCCCTTTGGCATGATTTATGTATCTCTTATTGCATGCCATGATACACGTTTTTGTTATACCAAGGGGCTGCCATGATGTCTAGGCATGGATAAGTAAGGATTATACATGTTTTGGAGTCCCACACACCATACATAAATCGGATAAAACAAAGAAAGAAAAGAAACAAGAACATGCAGAAACCGTGAACTTGTTGTCATGGGTTTAATGGATTCGTGTTCCTTGTTCCAGGGATGGCTTGGCTTTGGCTTGGGTCAGGGCATCGGCCAGGGGCTTAGTTGGGTCTAGGGTAGAGTCCTAACCAAGCTAGGACTCAATATTGAGGGCTGGGAGGAGTCCTGAAACGAGAGGACTCCTACCCTAGAAGCAAGGCAGCAGGGCGTGCAGGGTTGCGCGGCTTGCAGGGAAGGGAGGGCAGGTTCCAGGGCTCGTGCGTTAGGCTAGGGTGACTCATTAAGGTCCTATGAAGGTGCACAGGGGGTTGGTTAGGGTGCTGGGTCGACGGCTAAGTCCCTAAGTGCACAAAACTTAAGTCCACACAAAGTGCAACTCTCGGCTAGGGTAAGGGCAGTATAGGGGACCTTCGTTTTTGGCCTTAGGTGGGGTTTCTTGATGAAGTTAGAGTCCAGTTTGCTAAGTTAAGATGTTGGTGAAGTTTTGGTTTGACATGGTTTTGGGGTAACTCGTGAAAATCGAAAGTTGGCTTGGGGTCGAAGTTTAGGTGTCAATTAGGGTTTTTAAAATAAAGAAAATTGAAAAACAGCTCACGGGGGTCGAGTCATGGTCCATAAGGGCTAAAATAATATAAAAAGACTAAATTTAGAATTTAGGAATTTTTTATTAAAGTTTGGGATTTTTCGGGATTAAAACACCGTCAAAACAGTTAATTAAAGATAAACAAAAAAATATAATATTTAAGCTAAATAAAATTATGGAAAATTCAAGTAAGCTTAAATAATTATTTGGGACATGTTAGAGTCATGAAATCAAGAAA
This sequence comes from Primulina huaijiensis, assembly GCF_012295235.1. Lineage (NCBI taxonomy): Eukaryota > Viridiplantae > Streptophyta > Magnoliopsida > Lamiales > Gesneriaceae > Primulina > Primulina huaijiensis. The sequence continues at coordinate 8,080,802 of NC_133313.1, forward strand.
AAAGTAAAAATCGAAAAATGTCGAGTCCAGGGGTAAAACGGCCTTTTTAGACCTAAAAAATTAGTAGAGGTCATGACAGTGCCCTAAATGCTATTTTTATGATATTATGATTATTTTTAAATTTTTATGAAATGTTCATGATTTAATTCTGATTTTCGAATGTCTATGGGATTTTTTATGATTTAAGGAAGACATTTAAAATACATGTTGCATGCTTGGTTTCATAAAAAGGAAAATGTAATGTTATTCATGATTTTTCTAAAGTGGTGGGAATGAAAAACGTTGAATAAAGTGAAGTAATTGTGACTAATTCGTTAATGATGGGGATATCGTGAGGGAAAAAGCCCAGTGGGAGCCCGACGATCGTGTTTCCATCATTGCGAATATATGGTAACGGATTTGTGGTAACGGTAAGAATGGGAATATCGTGAGGGAAAAAGGCCACAGAGGGAGCCCATTTATGGGAAAAGGCCCCATAGGAAACCTTGACGATCGTATTTCTATTCGAATAATGATAGGCCAGGGCCCAGTTGACCGGTGAGAGTGTTGCTGGTGTCGCCGCCCAGTACTGTGGTTAAATGTAGATGGATCCATCGACTCTTATGATCATGATCAGGAAAGTCACAATTAATGATCTGAATTCAACAAAGGAAAAGGAAAAAGGAAAAGAAAAATGTTTATGATTATGTTAAAATGTTTTTATGTCATGATAAGGAATAAAGGAAAAAGATTAAGATTTATTTATGCATGTTATGAAATGTTATTTTTACCTAAAAGTATGTTCACTGTTGCATGTGGTTTTATATGTATTATTTGTTATAAAGATTATGGTGTGTTGAGTCTTTAAACTCACTAGGTGTGATGGATGCAGGTGAGTTTGAGGGAGATCTTGCCGGATGAACTGACTGGACTGAAGGTGCACACAACCCGAGGACCAGCGCTTCTACTTATTTCCGCACTTATGACTTATGAATCATGATTTATGATTAAAGATTTTAAGACAATTTATTTATGCTTTTTGAGAGATTTTTGAGAGGTTTAGTATGTGCTATTCTTTTGAAATTATTGCTTTTTAGGGTTGGTAAAACGGTAGACGATTTCATTTTTATGACTATTTCATTGATTTCTAAAAATGCTAGCTGGTTGATGTTTTATTTTAAAGAGAAAAATATTTTATAAAAATATTTTTGTAAAGGTCGAAAATCATAGAGGAAAAAAAAAATTCCTTGTACTTTTAAAGCAATAAAAAGGGCAGGACGTTTCAGGAAGCATGGCAGCTTGTGCGTCGCGTGAGGTTGCTGTCATGGGCAGTGCTTCGGGCCCGAGTTCAAGGGCTGGGGCTGGCCTGAGCTGGGTCTGGGCGTTGTCGAGGGAGGTTAGGTCCATGAGGGGTCGAGTGGTTTACAGCTGGTTGAGTCCTAATCCAATTAGGAGTCCTAATGCAACTAGGATACACACTTATACACATGCATGCATTTGGGTCCAGGGTTCAGGGGCTTAATCGCAGGCCAGGGGTTGGTTCTTGGGCTTGGGGCTGGTCAGTGGGGTTCATAGGTGGGTTGGCTTGGGTTTGGCTTGAGGTGGCTCGGGTGTGGCTTGAGTATTTTGGGAGATGGCTCGGTGTGTTCCTCGAAGCGTCAAAAACGAGATTTTAATAACTAAAATTGAATCCGTGGGTCCACGGGTGTGGCTCATGTCTTGGAAGGGTAGAATTAATAATAAAAAGGCTATGTTTAAATTTTGGGATCAAAATAATGAGTTTTGGATTTATCCGTGATAATGAGTTTTGGATTTATCCGTGATTTTATCGCCACACGAAACGTTAATTAACGAATTAATTGAAACGCCTAGTTTTAAGCTTTATAAAATTATGGAAAATTATATTTTAGCTCAAATAATTATTAAAACTCTAATATTTTAATTTGGAAATTTTATATTATGGTTTGGTTTAATTCGGGATTAAAACGCATTAATACGTCACATTTAATGATTAATTTAAAAGTCCTCGATTTAAGCTAAATAAAAATATGAGAAAATTCATGTAAGATTAAATAATTATTTGGGATATGTTAGAGTCAATGAAATTCAGAAAAAGTCAAAAACGTGAAATTTTACGTCCATGGATAAAATAGTCATTTTACACCTAAAAATTAGTAAACGTCATGGCAGTGTCCTGAATGTTATTTTATGTGCTAATATGATTATTTGGAATGTTTTTGAATTTTTATATCTTAAAATATTATTTTAAATGTTCATGGATATGTATATGTTAAAATGTTATTTTTAAAACGTTTATGGATATTATGATTTAATTATGGACATTTAAAGGACATATTGCATGCTTGGTTTAAAAGAAAAACGTTAAATGTATGTTTAAATTTTATAAAGTGATGATAATATGAAACGTTGAAGGAAGTGAAGTAATTGTGACTAATACGATGATATGTTGAAACTGTCGTTAGTGTTATGGTGCTAGTGGGAGCCCGACGATCATGTTTCCTTGGATACAGATATGTAGATGTATACGATGATATGTTAATACGTAAGGTCAAGGCCCGGTTGACCGGTGAGAGTGTTGCTGTGTCCCCGCCGCCCAGTACTGTGGTTACATGTAGATGGATCCATCGCCCAACACGTAGACGTAGACGTAGATAAACACGAAAGTCACAATTAACTATCTGAATTCAACGAAGGAAAAGGGAATACGTATATATTGATGATAATATGTATATGAATATGTTGAGGATGACATGAATATGTTTAAATGTTTATGAAAAAGGATCATGAAAATGTTTTTAAAGTTTATGCATCATGAAAATGTTTACGAAAATGTTCATGTTTGAAATTTATGCATGTCATGAAAATGGTATTTTTACGTAAAAGTATTTTCACTGTTGCTTGTGATTTTATACGTATTATTTAGTATCAAGAATATGATGTGTTGAGTCTTTAGTATCACTAGGTGTGATTGAAGCAGGTGATTATGTTAATAATGTTGAGGGAGGCTTGGATGTCTGATTGGATTGGACTGGAGGTGCACATAGCCTGAGGATTGCGCTTCTAGTTCGCCGCACTTATGGTTTAAGTTTATGATTATGCTAAAAGATTTTTAAGACCATTTATTTGTGCTTTTTGAGTGGTTTTTGAGAGGATGATATTTTTAGCAAATAATTGGAAAGATTATTTTAGGTTTGATAAAATGCTAGACGATTTTATGATTTGAGATATTTTCCTTGATTTTCAAATATTAGTTGGTTGTTTTATTTAAAAAGGTGCAAAATATTTTATAAAAATATTTTTATATAAATGTGAGTGGTCGGCCGATTCCTTAAGGGAAAAAAAAATATTTCTAGTATTTTTTTAAGCAAAACGAATAGCAGAAGTTTCAACATTTGTTCTTGCTCTTATTGAGTACTTTGTAGATCGACACACTATCTTGTAACTTCACCATTCTTCTGTACCAATAATAGTGAAGCTCCTCAAGGAGAGACACTTGGTCTGATTTGTTTTTGTCTAAAAAATATTGGAATCGATCTTTTAGCTCCTTGAGTTAAATTGAAACCATTCGCTAGGGTTCCTTAGAAGTTAGTGCAGCTCGAGCTATCAAGCTACTTTCGAATCCTACTTCACGGTCTGAGATAATTCAAAGTAACGCTTCCGGAGATCTCGTACCAAATGAATATTTTATCTCTTGAGCTCAACTCCTTCTTTTGTTTCTCTCATTATTGTTAGTTAGAATTCTTAGCCATACTCCATGGCTTTCTAGGTCTGAGAAGCAGGAAGGAAGGATTTTTGTTCTTTATCCTTGTCATAAAATACGATTTATTCTTAGATTGGAGTTTAGCATTCTTACCCCGACAATCTACCATTGCGTAATTCTTGTCCAACTAATAAATTCCCATAGACTGAATATATGCGTATCCATACTTATTTTATTCTCTCTTAAAATTATTACGATTACTATCTCAAAATTTAAAACCAATATAAAATCTTAGAACATAACTTATTATCAGTCTATTGAATTATGTCCCAATAATTATAACCTAGTTTAAATTTCTTTCAACCTTGTACGGAAGAAACTAATTCCTCAAACATTTCTTCTTTTACTAAATCTTTCTTTAATCAAGACTATGTGCCTAGCATGCTTTAACACAAACAAGTTTTGTTGGATGTCTTTCTCCTCAAATCTTCACTCTTTTTTTTGTACTATAAGAAGAGTCAGAACTTATTATGTATGCTACACTTCCTCGATGGCCATCAATATCTTACTTTCCTAAAAATAATATTAATTTCTTAATAGATATTATTTTTTACCTTCATAAGATATTACAAAAAAATCCTACATATTTAAATTTAGCACTTAACATCCCAAATTTAATGTTCATATCGTTAATTATTTAACTTGTACATCTGAATATCAAAACTTATATAATTTTTATCTCATATTTTCATAAATAATTTATTATCCTCGAGTCAAGAATTTCATCTTAATTCGGAAGCTTATCTTCGATAGGTAAATTCTCAAAAATGTAAGTCAACTTATATCAGGTAGGTGTATTCTCAAAATTATAAATCAACTTATATCTGATAGGTACATTCTCATAAATATAATTCAATTTATCTTTGTACATTCCCAAAGAAATGTTACACTTCAATTCTTTCTTTTCGTATCATATAACCATAATATCAGTCCAACCTACCTTATCATCTCTCCATCATCACTGTTCTTTTTCCACTACATCCATATGTGCTTCTTTCTCTTTTTCCATGTTCTTCGACATGAGATGTATCGTTCTTACTTGTTAGTGATTGAGGTAAAATAACATCAAGTAACTTTCTAAAGGATCGAATGGTAAAAGTACAAAATTTTGGCTTGGAACAAAGTTTTCCGTAAGGTTTTCATCTGGTTTTTTTTTCTCGGGGCGTGATATTTAAGTGGTATCAAAGCCGCCAGGTTCATCCGAAATTTTTTAACAATTTCTTGAAAACAATAAGCCTCGTATCGAAAAACCAATAAACCAGTCTTTTTCATAAATATAACATTGTCTTTACAATGACAATAGACTAACAATTACATCAAAGTTCTGCGAAAACGAAACAGAATAAAAATCTCAATTCTTGAACTTGTATTTCTATCACCATCCCCAAAACGCTTCATGCTCCTCCTCGTTTAGTTGTTCTTCATTTTTATCTTAAATTTGTAAGGGGTGAGTGTTTTGGGAAACACTCAGTAAGTGGGGGTCGATCGATTTCCAATGATACATATAGAACTTAATCTTTAAACCATCTTTTTAACAAACTTTCAAAACTCAATACTTTTAACTTATCATAACGGAACCGAACCAAATATGAGACAAATGTTATCAGACGAATCAGACCAGTTCAAAAATAGAACAGAACGATTCAGAACAAAAACAACACTGTTACTCATCTCATTTCCATGGTCAAATTGTCCCTAATATGTTAGTCCTCTACGGGGTGAGGCCAGAACACATTTTTATACCTACTGATGGGGGCCAGACAGAACATGGATTTATACCCACCAATGGGGGTCAGACAGAACATGGATTTATACCCACCAATAGGGGTCAGACAGAACTACAATTCTCGTCCCATTTAAAATCGAGTTGTAACAGTGCATCACAGAATTCAGATTTTCATCGAACAGAACTTATCAGAATTTCAGGCGAATACAGAGGAGTCAAAGAATATCGAAGCTAGAATAATATAACATCGATCGAAATTTTAGAAGAACATACTGTATTTTTCGAAAATGAAGACACACATACATGCATGTCATGATATTTATATCCAAGTTTAAAATTACAAACGAATATATAGCAAAAACCCACTTACTGTTCTTGAAGTTATGGTCCGAAACGTGCGGAGTTTGGTTGAATGAAACTTGCTGAATTTCGGTCGAGTGATGACCGAACTTGGACAAAATCCTCACGTCAGCGTGGACAGTAAATCACAGCACTTGAAAAGCCGGAACAATTTCTCTTTCTTCCTTCCTTCTTGCAAGCGACAGCGGAGAGCTTCTTGGAGAGGGAAAAACAGAAATTCTTTTGTGTTTTTGAGTGTGCATTTTCCATCAGCCATGATGCCATATTTATAGATGAATATTTGTCCTTTGAACTAACCCATGGCCGAAATCTTTAGCCCCAAGAAAGCCTTCAATGTAGTCAAGGCTATCCAAGAATCCAAAGTCATTTTGGTTTCCTAAAGGGACATTTCTTACATATTTAATTTGTCCAAACTCTTAGCTTATCTTTTAGCTCTCTTTTTGGTCCTTTTAGGACAATAATGGTTGAGCTTCATCGAGCTGAAAGTTCGAGTCTTTGAGCTGGGGGTTTTCTTCTCCGACGACGATTCTTTGATTGATGCGATCTCCTATAGCATAGCTTCCCGTTGAGCAAATCCTCGAGCTTCGGAGCTACTTCCTCGAGTCAAGTTAGCTGAAAATTTAAGTTCATATTTGAGTTTTATAGTTAGAACGGAAGTTTTTAGCTTAGTTTCGAGCTTTTATTTTTTACATGATTTGCTCTGAAAATCCTGGGTTCTCACAAAACATATGTTTACAATATACGGTACACTTCTTAATGATCTTACGTTGTGAGACAGACTTTACGGTACCTACAGTATTTTTAAGGACTTTATCTATCCAGCTTGCATGAGTATACATATAACGTAAATGTCATAATTAGATAAACCCGTAAAATATTATTAGATTAAATATTTTTTTTTAAAATAAAAGTCAATAAAGCTCAAGCCACAAGTTGATTCATTGGGCATCTATTCTTAAGTACCGAAGACAGGGGAGGATCAGGACAAAAATGGAACTTGGATGGATTCGAGAGGGACGATTCTACAACAAAGAATGCGAGAAATCTGAACCAGGATTTAGACAGGGAATGCGCTGCTGCCGAGGTTAAAATGTGGGGTTTGAAAATTTGAGGAAGAATAATGTTCAAAGAAATTTTGATGGCAATAACGGGCAGCAGCTACACTGTCTTTGAGACAATTTGAGATTTTACTCACCGGAAACTGGATTAATAAAGAGATATAGGAACCCTTTTTAAAAAACCAAAATATTTTTACCTTTTAAACAAGAAGAGCTTAAAGAGAGTGTATATTCACAGCTACAAGATTGTCCAGACTGATGAGAAGTTTTAATAGTGAACAGTGTAAGGCATGCTTGTGTTAGTGTTCTTGAAAGTTTGAGTTCTAAAAAACGACAATCAAAACAAAATCATATTTGATATATGTTAAAGATGGATATTTGATACTACGAAATAGAACCACATTGTTCAACTTTCAAGTTATTGTGTTAATACGAAATTTATTTAGTGCACATAATGTTTCCGATTCTCAAGTAATAAAAACAAAAATATATGGTGGATATGGTATCTAGAAAATAAAAAGTACAGAAGAACAAATTTAAAAAGGTGTCGATGCAATTGATACGGAATAGATACGATGGAGGCTTTTGCAGTTTGAGAAAGTATATTTCAGAAGCTATTTTGTTGTTATTTTAAGTTACGGAAACTGTTCTTTTTTCATGTCTTATGAATAAGTAATATTGGGGAAAAATATATTAAAAATTGGTATTGTTATATATATGTGTGTGTAATAAAATAAAATTAGAATTAAAATAATATGATATGACTTACTGGTAAAATATATATTTTTACACGAATTATTGATAATATTTTTTTAAATATGTTTAAAATATATTATATTTGAGTATATAATTTATCTATTGAGATATATTTGTATTAATTAATAATTATATGTTTTATTGTAAAGACTATGATACTTATTTAGCAGAATATATTTTCTAAATAAATTTACTATTTTTTAAAAAATAATCAATAAAATAATTTTGGACATAAAAATTTAAACCTAATTGAATTTAATAAAATAGTTGAACTTAAAAGCAATTTATATTAATAATAAAATTGACTTTTTAGTTCCATACCACTAATTAAATAATTTATAATAATTCATTCGCTATACCAAAATATTTTTTATTCTATGATCCACAAATATTTTTGGCTCATCAACGAAAAAAAATAAATAAAAAAAAATCGTTTGTGTGACACATTAAATTTGAGTTCAATTATCAATTAATAAATGCCAATAATATGTGTGTGTGTGTGTGGGAGTAAAAAAGTCCAGAGTGCGAACCACTCACCACAGAATACAGATTAAGTAATCCTGTAAATATTAATCAACTTTGCAAATGTCAAGTTTTTACTAACAAAATTAAATAAATACAAAGTGTTATATAGTTCTAAGTACTTAATGCGCCTCTTTAATGATTTTAGCTGATTAGATGGACGGAATGAGTGCAATAATGCAATAAACAAACTTGAATCATCTACGTCAGGTTCAAGTGTTTGTATTTCTCATAAATATTTTTAGTTTAAAAAAATATAACAAAATTATAAAATTTCCTATATATTTTTAAATTTTTTCTCAAAAGAAATATGGTTCACATCATTAATTATATAAAAAAATTCGGTTACAATATATATTTTATGAATCGTAAGATAAGATGATCGATGATAGATAATATATGGATGATAAATATATATTTTGATATGTTATATATTTGTATTGTGTTATTTAAATTTAATATTGTTAGAACTATGCTTTAAAAATATTGTTAAGAATTATTGAGGATTTTTTATGTGATTATTTTTTTTAGTTAACCACTTTTAGTTTTAATAATATACTTTAAATATAATAAATATATTGTCTTTATATTAAAGTTTTATAATGATTATATGTAGGACAGAACGTTTGTCATTTTATCACAACAGTTCAAATATCGCATTTCGATTGTTCTCCTAGTAGGACAAAGCATCTCAACAATCTTCTTTTAATTCCTTGCAATCAATGAGAAAATCGTACCAGTAATAGTAACTCTGATATTAATTGCAGTATCAAATGTTTGTCGTTTTACTAAAAATTATAGATGGTGGTAACATTGCAACTCAAATTGTTCTCCCATCAGAGATAATTTTTTGACCCCTACATTATTATTTTGAAAAAAATATAATTTGGTCCCATTCCCAAAATAATGTCTAGTTATATATAATTATGTATGAATAATATATTTACTATTCAAATCTTTTGTATAACTTCAACCCAACGTGAGATGTAACAATGATAAGTAATAAATAAATACGTATATTGCATATCAAACAATGATATTTTTTTTAATAAAATTTAAAATTACCCACTTAACAAACACAATACAAAATGTCCCTTTCTTCAAACACAATCAATCTAACAACTATTATACTAATTAACTTTTTCGAAACTTAGATAGCAGTTCAATTGATGAATTTCAAATATATTTTTGTTGTTTTAGATAAATAATATCGTAACTTCAAATTCATCACTTATACGTTTATATAAAATTTCATATTAACTAACACATATATTAAGTTCACTCGATAACTGAAATATCTGAAATTCATTCTACTTTATATAAATAATATATAAATAAATAAAATATAAATTTAATATTTGAGATATCGCTTCACCTTAATTATTGCCGCTTTATCCTTGACTCAACAGATTCGTACCAAAATGATAATGATTTCTCATGTCGTTTACAAATGGGACTGTTAGATTCCATTACTTATTCCTAGTTGTGGCACACATGTTAGAATGTTATAAACCCTTATCGCTACAGAAACTTTATTTTATATTATAATAAGAACCTAATTTATTTTTTAATATATAAAAAACTTTACCCTATAATAAATTATACTTCCTTCTTTTCTATTATATTTAATATTTTTCTAAACCAAAGAAACATTTTATGTCATTCACGTATTTACTTTAGATAAGGCGGCTTAGTGGCCGTTAAATTATGTTGGGATTCCACGTTCACTTGCACTCCCGCCATCCTTATTTTTATTGAGACGATTTAGGCAGCATCAACTATTCATTAACATTTGGATTCCATCCGCGGACGGGATTTTGATGGGCTAAATTAACTAACTTCATGCATTCAAGATAGCCAAACCTAACTAATTTTGGACTAAGATTTGCATAATTATTATAAATTTATTTTTTGAAACAATAATAATTTTTAAGAACCCTATTATTAATTTAACTCCTACTTTAAAGAAAAAGCAGTAGCATTTTTATGATTTCATGTTTGCGGTTCTCTTTCACATTGCTTCTAAAATATTTAGATGAAAATATTCCTTTTGCGCCTTCATACGACAATTCTACCTTCTCACTATCACTAATAAATATTCCTTTTGCGCCTTCATACGACAATTCCCTAAAAGGCTGATCCATATTTTTGGTTAACGTGCACTGAGGAACAAATAGAAAATATACTTCATAAAATATTAAGAAAATTTTAAATTTTTTATAATATCCGCTCACACAATGTGTACTCAAATATATAGGTTTATTTTTTTCGAATGTTACAAATGTATAATTAAGTTTTACGTTTAGTATCATTTCTTTTCTTTTTCAACCAATATATTCTTAGAGTAGGTCTCTTGTGAGACGGTCTCACGAATCTCTATCTGTGAGACGGGTCAACCCCACCGATATTCACAATAAAAAATAATAATCTTATCATAAAAAGTAATATTTTTTCATGCATGACCCAAATAAGAGATCCATCTCACAAAATACGATTCGTGAGATCATCTCACACAAGTTTTTACCATGTTTTCTTATTAACTAACATTTAGAAAGTTTGGTGATATGTGCAATTACATGTTAAATGAATTAAATAAAAATAAAATATGAAATTTGTTTATAATTTTGTTTATTCAATATTTTTAAATCGGTGTGAAAGAGTAAACAAACTTATATAGTTGAGACGGAAAGAACATGTCAAAATCATCAATTGATGTAAGCTCTTCCAGATATTTTTATATATTGATTGATAACATCATACGTGGCCTGATTTACGTTTTAAATGATTTGTAACGTATCATTAAAATGAGTAAAGTCATCATATATAATATTGTCTAATACAACTTCTTTGTCATGAAATTCAATTCCTTTTAATTTAAATTGCTCTTTTCAATTATTAGTTTATAGAGAAAAAATATTTATTGGGTTCTTTAAAAATATTATTCAAAAAATTTCAAAATATATATTTTTTCCTTGTCAAAATATATACAAGCAAAAGCAAAAATTTATGTGAGACGTTCTCACGGGTCGTATTTTGTGAAACAGATATCTTATTTGGGTTATCCATGAAAAAATATTATTTTTTTATGCTAAGAGTATTAATTTTCATTGTGAATATCGGTAGGGTTGTCTCACAGATAAAGATTCGTGAGACCGTCTCACAAAAAACTTAGTCATAAATCAATCTTTCTCTCTTTTTTTATTTTATTTTTTGAGAGATGCAGTCGAAATGTATGCTAAAAATGTCCACATGGATGGGCTTGAATGGCACAGTAAACTAACATAATAATTGCTACTTTCAAGGACTTTTTTCGCACTATATGCTTCTTATCTCTTATCTATTCATATATGTATCGTATATGTCATCTTTTTATTTGGTTCCGTGAGATTTTAATATTATATGCAACTTTACGTTAACAATAATGATTAGTTGGCTTAATTAATAATTTAAATAATAAAAAACTGATTGCATAAACTAATGCGTCTATATTTTTTTTAAGGAAAATTAAATTGTTTATAGATTTGTATTATATTTATTTCATATTTTACACATATAATATTACACACGCATTGCACCGCAACATTCAAAGGGTAGCAGTGTTAATTAATAAATAAAAATTTGGCGAAAAATAATAAAATAAAAGGTGGTCTAAAATATTTAAGAACCGGGAAAAAGAAATTTTTAAGACATTATAGAACATATGCATATAATATATTATTTTTTTTACTATACACATGCGCGCGTATATAGATACACACGCTATATATAGAGACACATACAAATTAAAAATACGCACTTGACCATGATATTATTAATAACTGAATTAAAAAATACAAACTTAACGATGTGGCTTAGTTAAATTAGGTGAGTTGGATGGATAATTTATCGGGTAAGATTAGGCTTCTTCCCTGGAAGCGTTGGAAGAAAGGGCGGAAGGATCTCAGTTTGAGTGTTCTGTGCACTTGAAAAGCAAAGAACATTAGATGGACGTTATAAAGTTTTTTGACGTAGCTATTCCGACGCTCAAGTCAGCCGAGTATTTACGCATAGAAAATAAGGGTTCTATATACATGGATCACATAGTGAGGATTTTCGGTTGAGAACATATTCATATTAGCTTTATTGTTTGAGGCTCGGAAATCCAATATCATTGCGACCTTAATTTTTTCCCCGCTTGGAGAGATTAGAACAACTCATGCACCACTGCTTTCCTTGCAGGCAGCACTATCCACAAATATCCTCGATACTTCTTCTGGCCCGAGTTGAGTTATCTCGATCAGGAAGTCTGAAAGGTCTTGATCTTTGATAATAGTCCTCGGCTGGTATTTAATATCATACTCTCCTAGCTCCACCGTCTATTTTACCAATCTCTACAAGATATCCGGGTTGGTCATGATTCTTCCGAAGTGGAATTTTGGTGAGGACATTAATATGTTGAGACAAGAAATAGGGTCTTAACTTTCTTGCAGTGATTATCAGGGCCAGGGACACCTTCTCGAGCTCAGTGTATCTCAGCTCGGGTCTTTTAAGGGCATGTGAAACGTCAAATACTCGTTTTTCTTTAAAATATACTGCAATTTTTTTTCTTCCTACGCTTTAGGCCGAAAATAAACATACATAGATATATCTTTAAAATAATTTTATACCATTTAAATTAGAGTAGGTATCTTGTGAGACGGTCTCACGAATCTTTATCTGTGAGACGGGTCAACCCTACCGATATTCACAATAAAAAGTAATACTCTTAGCATAAAAAGTAATATTTTTTCATTGATGACCCTAATAAAAGATCTTTCTCACAAAATACGACTTTGTGAGACCGTTTCGCACAAGTTTTTGCCTTTAAATTAAACCAACAAATCCTATTATTTGAAATTACAAAAGAAAGCATTCAAAACATGAAATAGTAAATCGTCAACCAAACCTAAATTTAACATTTTCAAAATAAAGCATAAACATCCTAATCTCTCAAAATCCATCAAAAGCATAAAAGTACTAAACGTCATAAAATTCTTAAAGCCATAAATCATAAACGTAATTTTATTTGCAGAAAACTAGCGACGGTCCTCGAGTTGTGTGCACCTTCAGTCCAGCTAGCTCAACCATCAAGACCTCCATTAATATATAGTTCACTTGCATCGATCACACCTAGTGAGTCTATTGACTCAGAACCTTAATCATGATAGCAAGTAATACATATACATTTACAAACAACAATGAAAATATTTTTAATAAAATAGCTTTTCATATACATAAACTTTAAACATTTTCCTTACAACATATCATATCATATTTCCTTTCATCATATACGTATATATTTCTCTTTGTATTGAATTCAGATCCTCAATTGTAACTTTCATATTTGTTGTATGCCGATGGATCCATCTACAGATTACCACGGTACCGGACGACGGGGACATCAGTGACACTCTCACCCGTCAACTAAGCCTTGACCTTACATATCATTGTATCATATTATTAGTCACAATCAATTCACCTCCTTCAATTTTTCATATTTCAATCACATATAAAAATTTATGCACATATAAATCATTTTTCTTTTGAACCAAGCATGCAACATGTCTTTTAGCATTAACTTTTTTATCATAAAATCTGATAAAAATTTCAAATAAAATTTTTAACATTCATTACAGCATTCAGGGCACTGCTAGGACATCTAACATTTTTCAGGTGTAAAATGACCGTTTTGCCCATGAAACCCTGACTTTCCCAATTTGTCCTTGGACCTTAAAACGAAGACCCAAATCCATCCAAACTTACATAACACCTTAAAATACACCCATTAATATTTATTAGATGTAAAATTAAGCTCTTCGACTAATTTCCCAATTCGTTTTTAAACTTAGACGTACATCACGGTTTTGACTCATATTGACTCAAAACATAACCAAACTTGAACCAAAGCTTATTAACACCTAAGTAACCCTTTTTCATCCCAAACCAAGCCAATTAAAACCTTGGACCAGCCTAGGACACCTACTGAATTTTTTGTGCATGTTCGAAAAACCCTAGTTAACAACCTTGAGTCTCTTCAAGCTTAAGCCCTAACCATCATGTCCAGCCCCTAACCATCGATCCTAGGACCTAAACGGAACCAATAGCAAGCTACTGGACCTAAGCTAACACCCCAAACACGCCCAGCCTTTCACCCATGCCCTAGGAAGCCATGTGCGACTCCCATAGGTGCGGCTCATGCCTAGCCTTAGAACCAGCCATCGTGTAGCCTATCTAGGACCATGGCTTAGCCCTCTTAGGACCCCTGGACTTGCCCCTAACAACAGCTAGCAGCCGCATGCACCTAGGAAGCAAACCGCACCATAGCCGAAACCCTAACCTTCATAAAACTCTAATTTTCGTTCAAGTCATCAGCCCTTCAAGTGAAGCACTTATCAATGCATTTAGGGACCCTTAAAAATGTGGAAAAATGTCCCTTCAAATACCCCTACCATGGCAGCTCCTTTGTGCATCATTAGGAAGAGTTTTAAAAAAATAAAACTCTATTTTTATGCATATTTAACCATAAAAACGAAATACAGGTGGTGCATCATATTTTTCATGACAACATAATTAAATACACATAATATGGTGTGAAAGAAATTTGAAAGAAGATTAAGACGTGTCTTTGCGTTTATTACGCTCGAAAATTAACTTGCGATTCGAGGGATGTTGACGAGGGAACGACCTTGCTGAAATTCTTCAACTTCCACGTGATTTTCCTTCAAAATTTTTGTGTGATGTGTCTGTATATTGGCTGATGGAGAGTCCTAGTTTTATTAGGGTGATGTGTGCGTGTGTGGGTGTCGTTATGGTGAGGGTCTGTTGGCTTATATTTTAATTAAAACACATGGTGCAAGCTTAGCTCATTAGATAATATTTTGATTAGGAAAGTTTGTGAAAATTTTATTCGAGTTTCCAAAAAGTCCATATTTTCATCGAAAATCGATTACCGGTTTAAAATACGACTCATTATATAAAAACACCTCATTTTCAAAAATTACATTTAAGATATACCACACATTAAAAAATTAAAAATAATTATTTAATAAAATATTTTCTCTCATATGGTCTCCGGTCTCCGTTCCTCGATCGCATCTCGAATAACCTTTAAAACATAGTTTTATGCATTCTAACAGGAAAACCCTATTATAAAAATGTAAACATGCACATCATAATTAATTCATGGAATTAAAACAATTTAATTAGTCTTTTTTTATATTTTTCTTAGATTTTCATGCAGTTGGATTACGTTATTGTATTTTGGACCTTACAACATTACTGATATAGTAGACATGATTTTGATCAAATCCTGTTTCTCGGATAAGGACTGAGGTGACAGTGTACTCGGTTGCCGACATGCAAACACAAAACTCTTTCCCCTGGCTTGGGCTTCATGGGAATAAGTAGCCTGACCATATGACTTTCAGATCTTGGAAGGCTTGTTCAGACTTATCATCCCACCCAAACTTTTAGGCCTTTCTCAATACTTGGAAGAAGAGATGACTGCGATGTGCTGATCTAAAAATGAATCGAGACCGAGCAGCAGTCCTTCCTGTAAACTTCTGAACTTACATAACAGATTTAGGGGGAAAATCCCCTATTTTGGGCGTGATCAAAATGATTTCGGGAGGATCTAGATATGGTGATACCAACCAATCTCAAAAGGCGTGGAGAAGGAGTGAAAGTTTGAGAGTGGACCGTGCCAGCCGAGAATATGGGTAGTGATAAATTTTGGCCCCTAAGATTTGCTTGACATCAGCTTACCTAACAATGATGCACTGGTCATCCAGGATAAGATTACCAATTATGAAGTAAGGCGAATGTTCGTGGATTCAGGCAGTTCGGTCAATGTCATGTTTCAAGAGGTCCTTATACAAATAGATTTAAAGTGGTACAAATTGGAACCAATGGTAACTGCTTGTTTTGGTTTCGCTGGTTACACTGTATATCTCAAAAGAGAGATCATGCTTCCCTTGATAGTCCGGAATAAAGTCATTCATAACCACCATTGCAGTGGTCAGCGAGCCTTATTTTGTATAACATTGTTCTGGGAAGACCGTTCATGAATGCCTTCATCAAATTCCTCGTGGGAAACAGAATGGGAGAAGTTCGAGAAGATCAACCATCCTCTAACATATTATATCCTGAGATAGCTAGGAGGAGAATAAAAAAAAACAAGGAGGGAGGGAGATGATTGAAGGTTGGTTAAAGGAGAAGTGCATTCGATTGGAGAAATGCAGGTCGTGATGGGGAAAGAACAAGAAGAATTGGATCTGGTTCCCGGTCACCCTAGGAAAACTACCAAAGTGGGCATAGATCTTGAACCCACTACCCGAAACAAGTTGCTTGCAAGTTTACAAAGAAACACTAACATCTTTATGTGGTCCTCATCAGAGCTGGTCGTGATCCCGGTCCATGTTGGTGAGGAAAAATTCAACATTATCCCAAGTTTCTGACCTGTGATACAAAATAAGAGGCAGTTTGGACCCGATAATGACAGAGTAATAAATGAGCACGTGCAAGAATTGATTAAAGCCAGACATTTCCGAGAAGTCCAGTTCCCTAATTGACTCTCAAATGTGGTTCTAGTCCAGAAAAAAATTGCCAAGTGGAGAATGTGTGTGTATTTCAAGGACCTAAAGTAGGCTTGCCCAAAAATTGCTACACCTTACATCGGATCGATTAGTTGGTGGATTCCACCTCGAGGTACGAGTTTCTATGCTTAATGGATGCCTATCAAGGGTACCACCAAATTGTCTTGGCCCAAGAAGATCAAGAAAATATCGGCTTCATCACCTCGGGTGATACATTCTGTTATACGGTTATGCCATTTGGACTGAAGAATGCAAGGTCACTTATCAGCAGTAAATGGATAGAATATTTGAGAAACAAACCAGGTTTCATCCCAAATCTCTAAAAGACATTCTCAACGCTTAGAGAATATGTGGTGAAATTAAATCCAGTCAAGTGTACTTTTGGGATTAAAAATGGAAACTTTCTCTGGTTCATGGTGACCAACAGAGGGAAAGAGGTCAACTCGGAGAAAGTATGAGCTATCAAGGAAATCTTCACTGTGCCACCCAAATAATTCTTCAATCATTGAGAATTGACTGTGAACGGCTCATTTTTTTCATCTCTCAAAGTTATTGCTCCCGAGGGAAACACTTTGGTGATCATGTAAGGGCCCGTCCATCTTGACTTGAGATTGCCAAAAAATAAGCGTAGCTTGAAGTTGTACAATAGCACCGCTTCGCCTTCTTTGAATTCCCTCAATGTAATGTGCTTGTCGTGTGCTTGCTTTGTACGCCCCTTGTAGGTCAATGCCAAGTCATAGGCTTGACCCCTGAATTCTTCCAATCGGTTCAACTGCAGCAACATGTGTTCACCTGCAAGAGCAAAATCAAGATTCAGTGCTTTTGTTGCCCAATAAGCTCTATGTTCTAACTCAAAAGGCAAATGACATGCTTTTCGAAAAAGTAGCCTATACGGTGTCGTGCCTACAGGTGTCTTAAAAGCAGTCCAATACGCCCAAAATGCGCCATCTAACCTCAACGATCAATCTTTTCGATTTATCACCACAACTTTCTCCAGAATCCTATTGATATCGCGATTCGACACCTCAACTTGACCACTTGTTTGGGGATGATAGGGAGTGGAGATTTTATGAGAGACCCCATATTTGCCCAAAATTTTATCAAAAAGTTTATTGCAAAAATGGGTGTCACCATCACTAATGATCACTCCTGGTGTTCCAAATCTGTTGAAAATGTTTTTCTTTAAAGTTTTCAGCACCACTTGAGCATCATTCGTGGCATATGATTCCGCCTCCACCCATTTGGAAACATAGTCAACCGTATCCAAAATGTATTTTTTCGTGAAAGAGGTTGGAAACGGTCCCATGAAATCTATTCCCCAAACATAAAAAATTTCGCACTCAATAATATTATTTAAAGACATCTCATGTCGATTAGAAATGTTACATGTGCGCTGGCATCTATCTCAAGATAGAACAAATAAACATGCATCCTTAAATAGAGTTGGCCAATAAAATCCACATTCGAGTACCTTGGATGTCGTTCGTGTTGGTCCAAAATCACCACCTACCTAGCGGTCATGACAGTGGCTAAGAATCGATCCCATCTCTTCCTCCGCTACACATCTTCTTATCATGGCATCTTAACAGATTTTGAACAAGAAAGGTTCCTCCCAAAAATAATATTTCACGTCAGAGAAGAATTTCTTTCTTTGGTGAAATGTTAAATTTTGGGGTGTGTGTAATAAGAAAATTTGCATAATCTGCATAACATGGACAATTTTGCATCAATTACAACTGTTCTTCAGGAAACCAATCATCTATCTCCTCATTTGCACATTCATTGCTAACATGTTCAAGTCTAGATAATTGATCAGCTATCACATTCTCTACACCTTTTTTATCTTTTATTTTGAGGTCAAACTCTTGAAGAAGTAAAATTCATCTAAGAAATCGTGGTTTGGCCTCTTTCTTAGCAAGAAAATATTTAAGTGCAGAGTAGTCGGTAAACATAATGACTTTCGACAAAACAAGGTATGAATGGAATTTATCAAGTGCAAATACTACTGAAAGTAATTCTTTTTCAGTTGTTCCATAATTTAATTGTGCTTCATCTAAAGTCTTACTCGCATAATATATAGTGTGAAATACCTTGTTCCGCCTTTGGCCTAGAACAACACCAACCGCCGTATCACTGGCATCTCACATTACCTCGAAGGGCGGCAGATCCCAATTCTGTGACACCAAAACAGAAGCTGTCACCAAGCGCTCCTTTAGGTTCTCGTATGCCAGAAAAAAGTCAGAATTGAAATCAAACGGCACCTCTTTCATTTGGAGGGAAGATATGGGCTTAGCAATTTTAGAAAAATCTCTAATGAAACGCCGGTAAAAACCGGCATGTCCTAGGAAAATTCTAATTCCCTTCACTGATGTTGGTGGTGGTAGGTTTTTTATGACATCCACTTTAGCTTTGTCCACCTCAATATTTTTTTCAGAAATCTTGTGCCCTAGCACAATTCTCTCTTGTACCATGAAATGACACTTTTCCTAATTTAGCACTAGGTTTGTGAAACATCTACTACTTGAAAATGCTCTTAATTTTTTTTTAATAAAAAGTTAACACATTAAAATCCCATTTAAATGCATGCATGCAAGACTGCTGAAAATACACATTTGAAAGTATTCATAATTCAAATGACAAATAACATACTGCAGTTTAAAGTTTTCCAACACGACCATCAATAAGAAACAAGTAAAAATCCTGGAAAAACACCAATGTCTCGTAACAACGTAAAAACTCATGTCTACTCACAGTTTTCAGTCATCGATTGGTATGGCTCCATTTGAGGCACTGTATGGGAGAAAGTGTAGATCTCCAGTGTATTAGGACGAGGTAGGAGAGAGGGCAGAGATAGGGCCGGGTATTGTTAATCATACTGTAGAGTTAGTGGTCAAGATCCGAGACATGATGAAGACCGCTCAGAGCCGGTAGAAGAGTTACGCAGATCAGCGGCACCGAGATCTTGAGTTTACCGTGGGAGACCATGTGTTCTTGAAGGTTACACCGATAAAGGGTGTGATGAGATTTGGGGGAAAGAGAAAGCTCAGTCCGAGATACATAGGGCCGTTTGAGATACTGGAGAGAGTTGGGACACTTGCATACTGAGTTGCATTACCGTCGAATCTGGCGGGAGTTCATAATGTGTTCCATGTCTCTATGCTGCGAAAGTACATGTCAAATCCTTCGCATGTGCTGAAATATGAGCAACTTCAGCTGACACCGAACCTGTCTTTCGAGGAATGACCTAGTCAGATTTTGGACAGACATGAGAGGAGGCTCGAGAACAAGGTGATCCACATGGTCAAAGTCAAGTGACTGAATCATTCGAAGGAGGAGGCTACTTGGGAGACGGAAACCGAGATGAGGAGTCGCTACCAGGAGTTATTCAGTATGTTTTAAACTTCGAGGACGATATTCAATTTCATAGGAGAGAATTATAAGGTCTAGGAAATTCGATCGACGCAACCTGAATGCATGCAAAATAGGGTTTTATTTTAAATTATATGTTTAAAGATTTTGATGCCTTTACTGCATGATTATTGCATGGTTAGAGTTTATTGCATGATTATTTTTAAGTTTCATGCATTAGGGTTTTAAGTTGCATTTCGAGCTCAAACGAGGAACGAAGACCGGAGATTATCAGGAAAAATATTTTTATTGAATTATTATTTTTAATTAATTAATTTGAATTGTTTTGAGGGTAATTTTAAAAAATTGGGCTTTGGTGGGTAGTTTTACTCGCCGGATCATATTTTTAATCGGACTAAAAATACCTACCAAAGCCCAATTTTTGAAAAGTATCATCAAAATACTTCAAATTAATTAATTAAAATTAATCATTCAATAAATATATTTTTCCTGATAATCCCCGTCTCCGTTCCTTGTTCGAACGCGAAATGCAACTTAAAACCCTAATGCATGAAAATTAAAAATAATCATGCAGTAAACTCTAACCACGCAATAATCATGCATTAAAGGCATGAAAATCTTTAAACATATAATTTAAAATAAAACCCTAGATTGTATGCATTCAGGTTACGTCGATCGAATTTCCTAGACCTTACAATTTGTCTCCTCGCACGTTTTCAATACTACGTTTAGATTATGCAAACATTCATCAAATGTTGCACCAAAGATAGAAAAGTCATCCATAAATATTTCAAGAAAAGTTTCAATGATATCATGGAATGTAGCAGTCATACAGCGCTGAAACGTAGCAGGGGCATTACAAAGACCAAAGAGCATACATCAAAAAGAAAAAGTACCACAAGGACAAGTGAAAGTGGTTTTCTCTTGGTCCTATGGTGCAATAGTGTTGGAAACTTAATTTCGGCTGTTTGACAAACCATTTAACTATTAGACGAACTGATCAAGTATTCGTATTATACAACTTGCCTAACTGAAGTATCACGTGAGTTATCAAAGGCAACCGAATCCAGCTGAACTGAACCTTCGAAGTTAACTGACTGATCAGTTGGAAACTGATCAGTTGATTCACTCAGCACAAGCTTATCAGCTACTTTTATCAGCTGATCGCTCAGCCATACACGCCATCAAATGAAAGGGATGTTCAACCGACATCAGTACAAGCAGACTGCAACTCGTAGTAGAACACCGCATTTCAGAGTCTACAGTGTACGATTGTCAGGAGAATATCAACGTGGCAATCAACGGATATAAAATTCAAATAATATATCAAGTTACCGTTGGAAGAGAAGCCTATAAATAGGCGAACAGAGCAGCTGAAGAACAAGATACAAGAACAACTATGTTACTCAAGCTGTTACTCTGCTGAAATCAAAAGCTCACTCTTACTAAGTTCTATCTGTAGCATTCAAGGCTACCCTTTTTGAGTTTGTTAGTACACTGTAATCTTTGTTATATTGTTAAGTTGTGCTAAGATCAGTCACGAACTGAAATAGCCTGTTATAACTAAGAGTTTCAGTTCTGACACTGATAAGACCAAACTGAAGTGGGTCAGTACAAACATTGTATTCGATCAAAGTCTTTTAGTAGAAATCCTATCTTCGTGATAGAAGGGGAGACGTAGGAGTTATTCCATTCTCCGAACATCCAGAAACAAATCGTGTGCTTTTCACTTCAGTTACCTTTTATTTTAGTTATTCTATCTTTCATTCAGTTTACTTCCGCAACTGTTTTCTCAGTTAAACTGATTGTCATCGACTAACGAGATATTAAGTATCATTTTGTTATTAAACTGAACTCAACTTACGAAAAACGAACATAATCTGTGAGTGTTTATTCAACCCTCTCTTCTAAACACGTTTCACTTCTTAACCGATCCTTTCAAATAGTGATTTAATTATTCCCCGAATACACATCTAGAAAACAGTAAAACTCATGCCACGCTAGTCTCTCTAACATCTGATCAATAAAGGGGAGAGAAAAGTGGTCCTTACGGGAAGAATCATTTAACTTCTTATAATCTATACACACTCTCCACCCCGTAATAGTCCTAGTGGGAATAAGTTCATTATTTTCATTTGTGATGACAGTAATCCCATATTTCTTAAGCACACACTGAACAGGACTTACCCATGCGCTATCTGAAATAGGATAGATAATACCTGCATCGAGAAGCTTGATAGTTTCAGCCTTCACTACCTCTTGCATCTTTGGATTGAGTCATCTCTCAGGTTGCACGAGGGGTGAATACTTCTCTTTCATCAAGATTTTGTGCATGCAGATTGATGGACTTATTCCCTTGATGTCTGCCACATTCCAGGCGAACGCCCTCTTGTGCTCTTCAAGAACTTGCAGTAGTTTTTCCTCCATTGCGTCTCTCAAAGCAGCAAAAATAATAACTGGTAAAGTGTTATTCTTACCTAGGTATACCTACTTTAGGTGTGGAGGCAATGGCTTGAACTCAAGTGTTGGTGGTTCCTCAATGCTTGACTTCGGATGGGTTAAGTCTCCGCTCTCCCAAATCCTCCAATCTCATCCTCATTGGCTTCCTCCATGGATGGTTGGCATTAAAGTTTGCCAATATTTCCACTTTTTCTTTGTCCAAGTCATCCCCCTTTAATTCAGTTGTGAGGGTGGCTTCCACTGGGTCCTTTACAGCGTCCTGCACAAAAATTTTAACAAGTGAATACAAAGCATCGATTCTAAAACAATCATCAGTGCGTAGTGTGTGCTTAAGAGCATTAAAGACATCAAAAGTAATTTCTTCCTCCCCCACTCTTAGTCTCAACTTTCCTTCTTGCACATCAATCAGAGCCTTGCCAGTTGCAAGAAACAGTCTCCCTAGAATTAAAGGCATCTCCATATCTTCTTCCCTGTCTAGCACCACAAAATCTGTAGGAAATATAAATTTGTCCATCTTTACCAACACATCCTCTATGACTCCTTGCAGATATTTAACAGATCTGTCTGCTAGTTGCAAGGACATCCTTGTTGGCTTAGGCACTCCTAATCCGAGTTTCCTGAATATAGATAAAGACATAAGATTTATAATTGCACTAAGATCACATAAAGCTTTATGAAAAACAACATCACCAATCATGCAAGGAATATAAAAACTCCATGGATCCTTCAATTTTGGTGGGATCTTGTTTTGTACCAATGCAGAGCAATTTTCCGTTAAGTTTATAGTCATGTGATCCTCCAAATTCCTCTTATTTTCTAAGATGTCCTTTAGAAATTTATCATAGCTAGGCATTTGCATCAAAGTATCAGCAAAGAGAATATTAATGTGTAATTTCTTAAATACTTCTACGAACTTACCGAATTGCGCATCCATTTTCGTTTTTTTTAATGCTGTAGGAAAAGGTGGAGGGATAACAATTCTAGATTGTGCAGTGGGTGTGGGTGTAGCATTAGAAAACTTACCCGTGGATGTGTCAACTGCTTTCTCTCCGTGCTCCCCTTTTTTCCTCCCCTCTTGTTCAAGTACCTTTCCACTCCTCAATGCTACGACCTTCACTTGCTCTTTCGGATTAGTGTCAATGTTGCTTGGCAAGGTGCCCGGATCTCTACTGGCGATCATCTAAGCCAACTGCCTTATCTGATTTTCTAATCCCTTTATCGATGCATCCTGATTCTGTAGTCTAGTTTGGGTGGATGAGATAAATTTAGACATCATTTGCTCCAAACTAGACTTCTGCTCTCTAGGCTTAGATCTATACATCGGTTGCTTACCATACTATTGTCCTCCTTGTGGTCGATTTTGACTGTTTTGACCACCCCATGAGAAGTTAGGATGTTTTCTCCATCCAGGATTATATGTGTTCGAATATGGATCTTTCCTAGGACGGTTTTGAATCCCACTTGATTTACTGGTGCCTCCTCATGCACATAGAATGGACCACTGTCTTGACAATTCTTAACATGGTGTTCTCCTCCGTATTTCTCATAGAATATCTCTTACAGGCGCATCACTGTCCCGTTTACATTCAAGCTATCTATTTTCCTGTTAAGTGCTTCTAATTGTGCAGTGACAGCAGAAAATTCAGTTACCTGGTGAACTCCTACACTCCTCCTGTGATTGTTCCTCTCAGATTGAGGCTGATAACTTCTAGAAGCCATCTCCTCCAGTAACTCATACCCTTTTTCGGCCGTTTTCCTCAGCAGATTCCCACAGGCCGCAACATCTATCATGGTACGGTTAGAAGAAATTAAACCATAGTAAAAATTTTGGACAACTAACCCAAGAGACAACTCATGATGTGGGCATGTCCGTAATAAGTCTTTGTAGCGCTCCCAAGCCTCGTAGAGTGACTCTTGCTCAAATTGAGAGAAGTTGGTTATGTTCACTCGCAGCTTCATGGTTTTTAAATGCCTTGGCCATATCTTTCCAAGTTGTGATTGAACCTACAGGCAAACTATTTAACAAAGATTTAGCTTTGTCACGCAAAGAGAAAAGAAATAAACGCATTCTAACAGCATCATCAGACACTCCATTAAATTTAAAAGTGTCGCAAATTTTTAAGAAGTCGGCGATGTGAGTGTTTGGGTCATCTAGTGTATTTCCCCTAAATTGGACCGTGTTCTGAATCATTTGAATAATGGCTGGTTTGATCTCAAACTGGTTCGCCCTAACGGTTGGTCATACTATGCTTGGACGTGCTCCATCAAGCGAAGGTTGGGCGTACTCTAACATGGGTATGCGCCTTGGTCCTTCGACTCTTAGATCTTCATGATGCTCTTCCTCACGTTCGTTTTTGTTCATCATGACTCTCAGCCTCTGTTGTTGTCTTCGTCTACGTAGGGTTCTTTCAATCTCGGGATCGAATATCTCTAGTTTAGAGATCTTGGCATGCACCGAGAGAGATACCTGCAAATAAATCGAAGGTGTCAAGAAAAATATAATAAAGAATGCTAAAGTAATTAACTAAGAATAAAGTTGTGGATTAACAGTTCCCGAAAACGGCGCCAAAAACTTGCACTATAAAGTCCTTAGTAAAAATTTATAATATTCATGCTCGAAATAATCGCAAATGCACGATGTCAAGTTATAATATAGTGTACAAGAATACGAGTATCGTTATTCTAGAAACTGTATTTCACAATTGCTATTCTCAGTTATTAAAATCTTTAGCAACGATAATTTGGATTATTGTTGACTACTAAAATGATTAAATAAAAACTCAATGAAATGGTTCAAAGATTAATTTATGAAATAAATAAGCTAGAATGATTGATTAAAGTTCAATGAGAAATGAATTTGTTGAAAATCTCGGTACACCTACCCCTCGCTAATCTACTTAATTCGTTCGACAATGATATATGCTTTCGACGGGATTTCCTATCCAATTGAACACGCTCTCTCGAGCTATGCCAAACTATTCGACTCAGTGAAGTAATTAAATTTCTTTAATTATTTATCAATGGTGAATTGCATGTCGTTCTATGAAATTCACTAGCTTTCGACCTACTAGACTATGACTATCGACGTGTATCCGATTTCATATTTCTATGTAAATTGTAAATCCACGGATTATGCTACTTGTTCCTATCATGGGCTATTCTCTCGAACTCACTCGTAATATGATATCGTTATCAAAGTTAGCTACGCTTTAACAACGCAATAAAAATAATAGCACAATTAAGAATAAATCAAATGTCGATAGATGAATTAACTAAACTCGGTTTCGGGGTAGGATCCCCTTAAATCCCAACAAATAATGAAAATTAGCTACTAAAATTCATGATTCAACCAAGCAAAACAATATTTAAATAAGAGAAAATAAACTCGAAATACTAGACGTGACGAAAATGCGAAGAATGTTGCCCAGAAATCTTGAAATCTTCAACTCCAAGCTTCCTCCAAGCCTATTCTCCCTTCCAAACCTTGGTGGCTGCTGCATAATCTGAATTTTCATGCCCTAAGGTCTTTTGTGCAGCCTCCCTTGGTAAGCATCTCACGGAAGGCAAGAAATCATCCTCAAGAATTTTTTCCAAAATTAGTTCCGCCGGGCGGTAAGATTCTACCGCCCGAGCACCGAGTCCTCTGCAATGTCGATCCCAATGTGCGGCACTCGCACTCGAGCAATAAGATTCTACCGCCCGAGTGCCGAGTCTTCTGTAATCTTCACTTGGCACAGAAAACACGGGCACCCGAGCAGTAAGATCCTACCGCTCGGGCGCCAACTCTTCTCTCAGCACGTCCAGAAATCAATCCTCGCGCTCGAGCGGTAAGATTTTACCGCACGGGCGCCAGCTTTTCTGCCAATTTCTTGTGGCTTGCATATTTCTGTCTCGATTTCAGTTCTCTGGTCATTTCTCCTTCAAATTCATCACATACAAGTTAGACACGATCATATGCATATGCATATGCTAATTCTAAAACGAAC
Source organism: Primulina huaijiensis (assembly GCF_012295235.1). Lineage (NCBI taxonomy): Eukaryota > Viridiplantae > Streptophyta > Magnoliopsida > Lamiales > Gesneriaceae > Primulina > Primulina huaijiensis. The sequence goes on from NC_133313.1 coordinate 8,107,411, forward strand.
AAAATGTATATGAAATGCACACACACACAATGCAAACACACACAAAACTAATGCAATAAAACACGTAAAAACAACACCTATCACCTAGTTCCTTCGAAGGGATTCGTAGTGATACTTAATTCCACGCGGTTGTGGTTCTGCTAGTGGCTGAATGGCATTAGCATTTGGGTTCATAAATAAATATTGTCTTTTACAATGACAAAGGAATAGAAATTTGATCAATAATTTTGCGGAAGCGAAATAATAAAATTGTAATACTAAGAGTAAACGAATGATCTTCATTACTTCGATCTTGTCACCAATCGTTCAGCTGCTCCTCATTCTTATCCGGGGAGATATGTAAGGGGTGAGTGTTTTGAGAAATACGCAGCAAGTGGGGGCCGATTAATTACCACAAATACATATAGAGATAATTTAAAAGCATCTTTAAAAGCATCTTCTAACAGATTTTCAAAACTTATTATATTGAATTATCATATCATAACAGAATCAGAATCGAAATGTGGAACAGAGATTATAAGAACAATTCAGAACAGAACAAATCAGAACAAACGAAACATTGTTATTCATCTCATTATTCATGGTCAAATTGTCCGCCATATGTTAGTCTTCTAAGGGGTGAGGCCAGAACACAGTTTTATACCGATTGATGGGGGCAAGAACAAAATTTTATACCCACTGATGGGGGCCAGACAAAATTTACAAGCTTCGTTTCATATCCAACTCGAATCATAACAGTGTATCACAGAATCATATTTATCAAACAAAAATTATAAGAATTGTGAATGGACTCAGCAGTATCAAAAAAAATCGAGACCAGAATGAAGATATTGTACATCGATCGAGATTTTAAAATATATTATTACAATTTTTTAAAATAATTTGACACACTTACGAGCATGTCATGAAATACTTATACCAAATTTAACTTACAAAGAAATACATAACAAAAGCCCACTTACACTTGATTCAAATATGTGGCTCGAACTTGATCGCAACTTGGACGAACTTTAGCCGAGCTTGGGCAAAACTTTGTTGATTCTTTGAGAAGAGTTTGGAGTTGTTTCAGCATCACTTCGACGTGTTTTGTTGTAGCTTGAAATGACCGCACGAAACCTGCCTTTCTTCCTTGCCTTCGCCGAATTCTTGTAGTGAAATGAAAGGAGATTTGAGTGCGATGTTTTCTACAACACATGGGGAATTTATAGGTGGAAAAATGACTCTTCTCCTACCCACATTCAGCCGTCCAAATGACCCCTCAAATGCCCAAGGGTGATGGTCTAATTAGCCTCCAAATGGTCAAAGGTTCTCCACAGCCAAGGATCACCTTGGCGCACTCAATGGTCACTCTTTGCACATTGATTATGTCCATTTTTAGCTCCTCTCATGGCTGGATTTTTGTCTCTTTTAGGATAAGTATCAATGAGCTTCCTTGAACTGAGAGTTTAAGCTCATGAGCTAGGGGTTTCCTCCTAAGAATTAATGAGCTTCCTTGAGCTTAGGGTTTTAGCTTATGAGCTAAAGTTTCTTTTCGGGAATCAATGAGCTTCCTTGAGCAGAGAGTTTTAGCTTATGAGCTAAGGGTTTCCTCTTCCGAGCAACGTCCCTTCAATTCTTATGGTTTGCATTGCTTCGGTTTCTTTTTGAGCTAATCCTCGAGCTTTTGAGATGATCCCTCGAGACTTTTTAGATGATTTGATTCAAAAATACGGATCCTCACAACGACTACTAATTTTGTGTGGAGATTGCAATTGAATAATTTAACGAAAGACTTCCAAAATAGGCCGATGCCAAAATTGAAATGTGGAAAATTTTGACCGTCTATCTCCCTCTCTTTAACGAAAGACTTCCAAAATTTACATTTAGATTTTTCCCTCCATCTCCCTCTCTCTCTCCTCAAGAAACTTTTGGCCACCACCTTGGAGCATAACTCCACGTCCGAACTCCTCAACAACACCGTCGTGTGTTGCCGTGCACCTACCGGAGAGATTCCATCTTCCAATTGCCTGATCTCAACATAAATTTCTTCTTTATTCTCTAGTGCGAATTCGAAGTGGAATACATTCTTCGATCATGGACTTGATTAGGAGATTGAATAAAGAATATTTCCATAGATCATTCATAGGAAATTACTAGAAAGACTATCACCGATAATCCCGAAATAGTTTGATCTCGAACTCTTAGATTGCAAAGCTAAATAAGAATAAATATCCTATGCATGAATTTGAATCATACGATGCCAAAGAATATTTTTATTGTCAAAAATGATTTTTTTTTAAAAAATTTTTAAACTTCCACTTCTTTTGAGTGAGAGAAAACGGTAGTAAAACTATAATATCAAAGACATGTTCTCAATAGCATGATTTCTTATATTTTATCATATAAATTATGTTGAGTAAAATTTTTCTACACGATTTGAGATTTTTTGAAAATAGAATCCTTGAAATCAGATTTTAAAGCAAAAAATATTTGCGCTCGGCAGCCTGAAATTGTTCTGGGTAGAGCACTTGCGTTGGGGCTACCTGTGAGCAACCTCTACAAATCTGGGCAGTGGAGACTGTCCAGACCAGCATGATACCTTTTTATTAAAAAAAATTGAGAAGTAAAGCCCTGCCCCCCAGATTGCTGCATGAAGAGTTCTGTAAGAGAGCAACCTAGCTTCCTGAACTGTTCGAGAGTGGAGAGGCGCACGTGCAGGGTACCCATGATGGTCTCGGATAGCCCTGCCCAGGGGAGTAAAAGAATCGAATCGAGTAGAATATGAATAAAATTTGAAAGCTCGATTTTGGCTCGTATTATTTCTGTTCAAGTTCAAATTCGATTTGAAGTTCAAAAATTTTAGGCTCGAATTCGGTTAGAATTAAAGCTCGAGTTCGAGTTTGACTTGAAAGATTAGAAGATGTTCGCTAACTATCCAAATTATTGCTCAAAAATAGGTACTCAAAATTCTCGAAATTTAATTATTTAATAAATAACTATATTTTATTAATAATATATTAAGCCTCACATGTAGCTTGCGAACTATCGAACAAAATAATTTTGACTCAAATTCGGCTCAAAATAAAGTTTGAACATGTTTGAGTTCGACTAAAATTCGATAAGCTCGAATACGAAACAAATATTTTTTGAGCAGAATTAAAAAGCTTGCAAACCGGCTCGGTTCATTTTCACCCCTAGCCTTCCCCATGAGGCAAAATGTTTGACCCGAGGTGATTTTCTGATTTTTTTTTATGATTTCGGGCTAAACTGATATTTTATGAAAAATTGATCAATTTTACCCTTGATAATATGCTTTTGAGGAATTTTATTATAAAATAAATAACTGAAATATGATTTTTATTATTTATAGTAATATGTTTTTAAGAAGAAATTTTAATTATATGTTGATAATATATGAAATTATGAAGTTTTATATAATATATGATATTATATGGTAAAAAGATGATCTGAAGACATGAACAACTTACAAGGTGTATGTTAGGATTTTTACATTGTTGATATTTTTATTTATTTTATAATTATTAAAGTGAGTCTGTTTGTGGTTGTTCCTACCCCTTAAAATTGTATTCCAACGTGTCATATGAATTTAATGTAAATATTAGATTTAGTGGGAGATCAAGATTTGAAGATGGTGATCTCAGATCATCAAGAGTTTTGAAGATTGAAGACATATAAAATATTAAAAAATTATATAATACTGCATTTACATCTCTACATTGACCTAGGTTTTGGATTTCGATCCGTATATGGTTCTCACAGATCAAATAGCTATCAATTATCGATCATCATATTCTATTTACAATACATGTTATATATTATAAATAATCAGTAAGTGTATTATTATTATTATAACAAGAGTTGCGAATCTGGTAAACGTACAAACAAAAATGGCATCAGATTTTAAATTAATGATGAAACAAATTTTCAAAATGAAAAATCTCTTACTTTGGATAAAATTGTGAGAGGTAATTCATAAAACAAAAACAAGTATTTTATGTTTTATAAAATATTTTAAAATAGTCGGAAATGATTATATGTTTTCATGTTCAGTATATTCGTGATTTCTTAACTCAATCCATTATCCACAATACTAGATCAAAACAAAGTTCACCATATCAAACTGTCAATATTGGCTAAAGAATTAAAATATTGTTATGATATTGGAAAGTGATCACATACACGCTTACTAACTATCCTCCAAAATAGGTTCATATAATTTCATTTTTGCTAAACTGGCAAAAGCATGCGAGGTGATGAGACCATCATCAGCAAGCTAAAGTGTAATATGCTGGTTTCTATGTCAAATGAACACCAAAGACAGTTTGAGGAAATAAAGAATGTTGTTAACATTCATATGCGCATACAAGAGTTGTATGATGCTCAATCTCGAGTGAATGTTGTTGACATTCATAAACACATACAAGAGTGGTATGGTGTTCAAACTCGTACAGTGAAGTACGCTGCTATCAAGGAGTTCATGACTACATGCATGCAAGATGGGGTCTCGGTCCATGAGCATTGTGTATATATGACTGGGCTTAGCAAGAAACTGGTGTACCTAGAATATGTGATTCCAAACAAGTTCAATGATGACATCACCCTGTTGTCGCTCCTTCTTAATTTGACGGATTTGGTGGAGAAATTCGATATGAATAAGATAGAGGCAAGACTTGAAGAGTTAGTCCAGATGCTTACGATTTACGAAGCTACCATAAAGAATGAAAAACATCTTTTCTAGTGGCATGAAAAGCATCTTTTTTTGGTGGCTCATCATCTGGGACGAAAAAAGGGCCATAAGGTAAGGAAAAGTAGCATATGTCCCTTACAAGAAAAACAAGCCAAATAAGAAACACACTCTGAAGAATACATAAAGGGCTCACACAGCTCGATAAGTCAGAACATATTTTTTTTCATTGCTAGAAGCTTGAACATTGGAAAGTATCTAGACCAGAAGTGTTCTAGCAATAAAGAGATTTCAAATAATATGGTGACAAATAAAAGAAAACAAGATAGTCTAAATCAAACACACATATGACATGCTAGGCTAGGAAATATTTCCTAAAGAAAGATGAAAAGTTAGTGGGAGAGGACATGCTTGACCTGTTGGGCATAAACTCTCGGATATATGTAAGTTTTTTCTGAAAGAAAAAATTATCAAAGCCTATTTCATAAGAAAAATGGAATGTGTACATGATCTTTTGGATTTGATCCATACTGATATGTGTGGTTCACTAAGTTTTAACATGAAACATTAGCATTAATACTTCATTATCTTTACTTATGACTTCTCAATATGACTTTTCGATGAATGGGTATGTGTATTTGAAGCAATACAAGTCTGAAGCCTTTAAAAATTTCAAAGAATTCAAAGTAGAAGTAGATAAACAATTAGAGAAAAATATGAAACACTTTGATCTGATCGAGATGGAGAATATTTGAGTGCTGAATTCCAAGATTTTCGTAAAAAAATGAGATTTTATCACGGTGTAACCCCCCACTACACCGCAGTTGAGTATTGTGTTAGAACATCGTAATCAAACATTGATGAACATGGTTCAATCTATGATGAGATTTACTGAATTGTCGTCGTCTTTTTGGGGATCTGAGCTTGAGAAAGTGGCAATGTTGTTGAATAATTGATGTGTGTCATATTTATGTACTTTAGTGCATTGTGTGAGTCTTTGTGTGACGTACCGTAACTTTTAAACTACTTAAAATTTGCTGAAAAATAAAAATTTTCTTAAATAAATAATTTACCTTCAAATTGCGATAAAATAATCTGTTCGTCCGAAATATTTGAAATAAAAAGATTACAAACCAAGTTTGCAAAAAGACTGGTTCAAACATCGTAAAGCAATCTCGTAAAAATCAGAATATTTTAAACAAGCATAAAGATCTTAAAACATAGGCGGTTCTCGGGTTTAGCATCATGCGCAGACCGAGCCGACTCATTGGTCCCCACCCCTCGTCTCCTAATACTCGTTCTCACCTGTATCGATCAAGTCTAGTGAGTATAAAGACTCAACATGTATAAAATGGAAGTAACAAGTAATATATAATAAAACCACATGCATTTTAAAGTAGAGCGTACATACTTGAAACTTGAACATACTTTCATAAACATAGACGTGCCATCATAACGTAAAACTTTTCATAAACATGCTTGCATCATACATACTTGGACATACATAACATCATCATTTTACGTAGAGATATGTTTCAAAGCAAGTGACCCATACATAAATGTGCCTGATCAGACTAAACCACAGTACTGGGCTGGTAGGGATGTCCACTACCGCATACATGAGGTCCCCGGTCATGTTTTACCTGGTGGATTGGTCCCTGGTCATGCTTTACCGCTTTCCAATCCTAATCTAAACCCGGTCATGCTTTACCGGGGTGGAGAGGTCCTCGGCCACGTTCACCGACTTCCAAACCCGTTCATATTTGGTCACAAGACATTTATCATACCTCAAAAACATAAATATTTTCTTTTGAACGTCAAACATACTTACATGGCGTTGAGGGATTCGTTGGATCTTGCTTGGGGCCACTGTTGCGCATACTAACACAATTTCATGAACTTAACTTCCATAAATTAGATGTAATAGTCGTGCTCATTACTAAAATATCACTTGACTTATCACGTTCTAAATCACTCGGGACTTGACATCGCTTAATCATCATACTAAGCCATGACATCGAACCCCGAATAAAATCTTGATATGAAGTATGAACATTCTCCACGCTATGAAAGACACAGACCCACTATTTAAACTTAAAACTAAAAAAAAAAACTAACTTCCCTCAGCTGGTGACGTGCTCGGACGGTAACATCTTACTGCTCGAGCGCGAGGTCTACTGGAAAACTACTCTCGGACAGTGAGAGTGGCGCTCGGGCGGTAAGAAGTTACCGCTCGGGCACCGGGTCCTCTGGACTAAATGACTTGCGACTTAATTCTCCCAACTCCAACATACGGACCGAGAACCAATACATCAAAACTCATCCTAGGATGCTATGGCATTGACTCGACTCCATAAAAACGTCCTCAAAACAACGACGCACAAAAAACGACGCAACGCAACCCATAAACATGAATTTTTGACTCAAAACGCTTCCTACGACTTCTATTGCAACCAAGTGCCTATCGACACGAAACGAAACACCAAATATCGTGCAAACATCATATTTAATATACCTAAATGCAGCAGCGATCACCCGACGATTCCCAACGAAACCTGCAACAAACAAACTTCAAGAACGCATTTTAAAAAAAATACAGTTTGAGCAGTCCCACAAAAAAGATCATAACTTAATCTTTAATTGTCCAAAAATTACTAATTTACTGTCAAATCGAAGGTATCAAAAATTATTATGTTTTATATGTTGAAAACTTTTCCAGAAAATCAACCAAAAATGAACATTACACGAAATGACAGCAACATTCGGTTTTGAGATCTAAAAATCGTTTCAAATTCAATCCAATCAATTTTTGCTCAAACTTTGCACATCATACATGAATTTTTACGTTGAAGCAACGTCAAAATATATAATATGACAAGATCGATGCAAAAGCGAGAGATTATACATGCCTTTATCTTTTAAAACTACCGAAACGATGATATACGAGGGTTGATCCGGGACAAACGTGGCACGATTTTCTTGAAGAAAAGTGGACGATGGAGTGTTGGAAAATTGCAGAGGAAGGGACGGCTGCTATAAACTCTTAGAACCCTAAGTTTTTTCTCAAACAAATGCACTGAAATTTCAAGGATGTGTATGTATATGAAAAACCGATGGTGTTTGTGTGTATGGGTGTGTGTGTGCGTGAGTTTTATTTAATTAGGGGTAATAAAATTGCTTAATTAAGATTTAAATGTTAATTAAAAAGTTAAATCTCCACTACTTTTACAAAATCCCCTAATTAACAAAATAAAATACACAATTGCTAAACTTCAAAAGTTTTTAAAATCTTAAGAATCACCTAATAAATAAATTAGGCTTTAAAATGCTAAAAACTTAATAAATCATTTAAAATGCCACATTCCTAACTTAAAATAAATAACCACATTTTAAAATCACCAAAATCGTCGTTGGTCTCTTTTCCTCGATCTCGCATATAATAATCGCCTGAATCATGAAAACATTATAAGGTGCATCACATAAACATAAATAATTTAAAATAATGCGAATCCATAAGTCATGCCTCTCTAAAATTATTTTAAAGTCAAATAAATAATTTAATAATTTAAATAAATGTATGGGTTTTACGATTACTGTTTTTGGGCTTTACAATTCCTCCCACACTTAAATAAATTTCGTCCTCGAAATTTAGTCTTACCAAACAATTTCGGGTAGCGGTTCCTCATATCTGCTTCGGCTTCCCAAGTGGCCTTTTCCACTGATTGGTTCAGCCACCGGACTTTGACTTACTTAGTCACTTTGTTCCGAAGTCTCCGCTCTTGCCTGTCTAGGATTTGGACGGGTCTTTCCTTATACGACAGATCTGGTGCCAACTGCAACGGTTCAAAACTCAAGACGTGCGATGGATTCGCGATATACTTCCTCAACATCGAGACGTGGAGCACATTGTGTACACCGGACAGATTCGGGGGTAGAGCTACACGATAAGCTAGTGTCCCAACCCTGTCAAGTTTTTCGAACGACCCAATGAACCTCGAACTCAGCTTGCCTCTCTTCCCAAACCTCATAACACCCTTCATAGGTGCTATCTTCACGAATACGTGATCTCCTATGGCAAATTCAAGATCCCTCCTGCTCTTGTCAGTATAACTCTTTTGCGACTCTGGGCGGTCTTCATCCTGTCTCGGATCTTGACCACCGCATCTGCAGTCTGCTGAACAATTTCTGGACCAAGTTCTGATCTCTCGCCGAATTCATCCCAATGAATCGGCGATCTACACTTCCTCCCATACAGTGCCTCATAGGGAGCCATACTATAGATGGTTGGAAACTGTTGTTGTAAGTAAACTCCATTAGAGGTAGCTTTGATTCCCAATTCCCATGAAAGTCGATCACACAAGCTCGCAACAGATCTTCCAATATCTGAATCACTCGCTCAGACTGGCCATCTGTCTGAGGGTGAAATGCAGTACTGAATTACAACTTCGTCCCCATGGCTGCATGTAAGCTCTTCCAGAAGGACTCACGTCTGTCTGGAGTAGGTTCTTGATTTCTATAATTTCCTGTTTTTCTTGTTTCTCCCTAGCGAGTTGAGCCTTCAAACAAGAAAAATTTTTCTAGCATGATTGTCAATTGTGAGCTGTCGCATGCGAATGGCAGCTTGAGCATGAGTTTGTGGAGCAGTAATTTCCTAAAATAAATCGAGGTAAAATTTCAGAATAATATTAAAATAAAGGGTAGAAAGATACAAAAATTTGGATGGTAACTTGGTTTTCGTGGAATTTTCAATACTAAGAATTTGCAAAACGATTGAAGGAAATAGAATTTGAATTCCTCAAAGAAAATTATGGAAAGGATGGCATATAAATTTGATTGTAAGATTGTCTCAAATAGGAATACACTAGGCTTTTTTCAAAATTTAACTTTGTTAAATTTTGTCTATCAAAATCCCAGCGGGATTATGAACCTGATGGCTATGATACCACATAAATGTCACGTCTCGGGACCGAAGCGTTGGTGACATCCGACATTGTTTATCAACTTTCATAAAAACAATTAAGCCTCGTAGCAGTTAACCAAAAATCAGTATTTTTCGTAATAAATATTGTCTTTACAATGACAACAGAATAAAAATTACATCAGTAATGCGGAAGCGAAATAAAGAGAAAATACAAAGTTTTGATCCTAGATCTTTTGATGCGTTCACCAACCCCATAATGTTTCTTTCTCTTCATCATTCACTTGTTCCTCTGTCTTATCTAGGAAGAGATGTAAGGGTGAGTGCTTTGGCAAACACTCATCAAGTAGGGGTTGATCGATTATCACATATGCATATAATGATAATTTAAAACAAATTTTCAATGCTTACTATATCTACTTAACATATCAGAACATTAACCAAATCAGAGTCGAAATGTAGAACAGATACTATCAAGGCAATTCAGAACAAAACAGATCGGAACAAACAAAACAAGGTTACTCATCTCGTCATTCATGGTCAAATTGTCCCTTTTATGGTAGTCCTCTAAGGGGTGAGGCTAGAATACAGTTTTATACCCACTGATGGGGGCCAAACAGAATTTACAATCGTCGTTCCATATCCAACTCGAATCATAACAGTGTATTACAAAATCAGATTCAACAGGCAGTAGTTATCAGAATTACGATAGAACTCAGCAGAATCAAAGAACATCGAAGACAGAAGAAATATAACGTACGTCGATCGAGTTTTTAAAAGATATTTTACATTTTTCAAAAATAAATAGACACACGTACAAGTATGTCATGATATACTTACACAAATTTTAAATTACAACGGAATACATAGCAAAAACCCACTTACAGTAATTTCGAAGGGGTGGTTCGAAACTTACTGCTATTTAGGCGAATGGTAGCCGATCTTGAATAGGAACCTAACGAAAACGTGGACAGCAAATCACAGCACTAAAGAGCAGGAACAACTCCTCTTTCTTCCTCCTAGGTTGCGTCGGCAAAGAAGTAAATGGGAAGGGAGAGGACCGAATTTTTGTAGGATTTTTGGGTGTGTTTTTCTTTAGAATGTGATGTGCTATTTATAGATGGAAGAATGACCTTTCCCTTGCCTCCAATGCAGCCGAAAATGTCCCTCCAATTGCCCAAGGTTGATGGTCCAAGTAGCCTCAAATTAATCATACTTTATCCAAACTCAAGGGTCATTTTGGCTAACTCAAGGGTTATTTCTTGAACATTAAATTTGTCTAGTCTTTTAACTCTTCTACGAGCTCCATTTTTGGTTTTTTTATGACAAGAAGGGATGAGCTTCCTTGAGCTAAAATATAGGGTTCATGAGCTGGGGGTTTACTCCTCCGGTGACGACTCTTCGATTGATGCGGTTTCTTATGGCGTAGATTCTTTTTGAGTTAATCCTCGAGCTTTGGAGTTAGTCCCTTGAGCCGTGTTAGCTGAAAATTTAAGTCTATAGTTGAGTTTTATGGTTAAGTTTACTATTTTGAGATTAATCTCGAGTTTTATTAATTACATGATTTGCTGCGAAATTCCGAATCCTCACATATTACATAATTAGCATTTCTCTCCAAAGACTTGGCATTTTTGCGAAGAAAAGTTGTATTGCTATATTTTTTTTCGACCACTGAATTCTATATATATGTAGTGAATAATATAATATATTCATTAACTAAACAGATGTCATGTAATTCAAAACTATACAGAGCTTGAATACATTTCCTTTTTTCTCTGTATCTTGACTGCTAAAATAGTTTACCCTTGTAAATTGTGCTTTAAATAGGATAGTCGTTATTCCGGCTATCTCACGGAGAGATTCTATGACTAGAGCCGACTCTTTGGTTTCTACCGAAGTCATGTCTCATGCGATTTTAACTGATCTCATAAAATTCGTTTCTAAAAGTTTAATAAATCCTTCTCTATTGAAATCAAATGTTCCTGCTGCGATTCTCATAGCTAATGTCCAATCATCTATAAGATCTTCTGTTTTCGAAGTCTAATATATCAAGGTTAAGCATAACCCCATAAGGATGCATAGGTTCTAAAAAATATTTCCCATAGAGTGTTTGGTGCAAGATAATTTGACTTATCTTTGACCTTGTTCCCGCTGGGGTGCTTCTCCACCAATCTGAAAATCTTTTTGGGATCCTATCATATTTTTATTATGAGACACTTTTCCTTGGTGGTTCACAAGAAGATTACTACGTTATTGCAGGTGGTTCACCCCCAATTGTGTTTATCTTCTATCTACGACCCTGAGATTTGAAAAAGAATTTGTAAGGTCTTGGAGATCATCGAGACTAATTCTTTATAAAGTTGTCATCAAATAAATTTTTTTTTCGAGACATTTTTAATTAGATTGACCATTTTTTCTTCTTCAGTTAAAAGTTTTGGGATCACTTTGTTAGTCCCTTTTTGATGTAATTAGGGTTCAATACTAAAGGATAGTGATAACCTTCCTACCGAAGTCCTTTTTACTAGAACTTGTTTTGAAACATATACTAAAATGAAAAAATAAATTCATTTTCTAAACTTAGAACTTTAAGCATGCATGCAATACCACTGCAAATTACCCATTTTAAAATAATAGTAATTCACTAACATGTAAAAATACTACATTTAAAATACGTGTCAAATCGCCAACCCTAGGCTTAAGTTTTAAGAATAAAACAAATATGAAACGAGTAAAAATCCTTGCAAGCATCAACATAATGAAAAGACATTGTATGGAAATATCCAAAATCATTCCTATCCCATAAACGTGATATGCGGAAAATACGGTCCTCGGGTTCGCATGCACACATCCAACTCCGTCTACTAGTCTTTGGCACCTCCAATCTCTTGATCAATATGTTCACCTGCATCATTCACACCTAGTAAGTATAAAGACTAACACACCTGTAACGTTATAGTAAGTACATATACATAACAGGTAACAGTGATAAGTATCATAATTAAAATACATTACATGATCTTAGAACGTCGTATGCATAATCATGACATGTCAAAGCATAAACATTTTCATAACATATCTTATAATATCAACGTATACATGTTCATTTTCTTAATTAGAATTATGTTCATTAGTTGTGACTTTCGTATCATCGTATTAGGCGATAGATCCATTTATGTGTAACCGCGCTATCCGGCGGCGGGGACATCAGCGACAATATTACCCACCTACTGAACCTTGACCTTACATATCATCGTATTATCGTATTCGTATTAGTTACAACCAACTCCTTTCCTTCAAAAACATGTCATCGTATTCATCACTTATAAAATCATGCATATACGTAAATTTTTCTTAAAATCAAGCATGCAACGTATTTTTCATATTTAAATAAAAAGTCATATCCATGATAACATAAACATTTAAAACATGTCAAATCGTGTTTAGAGCGTTGCCAGGACTAAAACCTCGACTCGGGTGCAAAATCTGGAAACCTTAATTGGCCATTTTACCCCTGGACTTCAAAATTTCGACCCGAATCCAACCAAGCTCCTTAAAAAAAACCTAAAAACATAATATTAAGAATTTCTTAGACATAAAATCGAGCCCGTTACAAAACTTATATGATACGTTTTAAAACTCGGACCAGGGTCCCGGTTTTAACCTGGATGAACCCGAAACTTAACCAAATTCATCCAAACTTAAACCATGATTCGAACCTACACAACCAGCCCCAAAACCACTCATTTCAGACCCCTTAGGATCTACGAATCATGCCTGTAAGTTGCTGGAAATTTCTATCGCGCACAAATCGTAACCCTAGTTGCACCAAATCGCGTTAAATTGATCCTAGCCTAAATGTCGACGTGTCCAGCCCTCAACCCGACACCCTAGGGCTAAGACCCAGCCAAGGACCCCCATCCTGGACCCCTCAACCCACGCCTAGGGCTAAGACCGAGCCAAGGACCCCCATCCTGGACCCCTCAACCCACGCCTACAGCCCCATGCACTCTACCCTACGTGACACACTCGGTGAATGCCAAAAAGCTACGCCCACTTGTTTCTTGCGACTCGACCTACTCCAAGGCCATGACCAGCCGTTCACAGCCCTCTCCCAGCCCTGTCATGGACCCAAGAGGTCAGCTTCTTGACTGGAATCGAGCCATGCACGGCTGCACACACAAAACCCTCGATCTCGCCAAACCCGAGCTAAACCACCAACAAATAACGATCACCCCTCACAAAATCTCAACCAGCTCGTGACTCCAACACCTAGACGTCTTCACTATCGACATAAACAGCCCCCTAGGGTCCTTACACGGCAGCCCCTTGCACCAAGGTAACAAAAACGTGAGTATAAATCAAGAGAAAACATATTTTGTGTCAAACCTTTGCAAAAACGATACCACAAGATAAATCAAAGCATTCTCTATTCAATACATATACATCAGCATATAAATGGTGTAAATGATGAGAAAAAAAGATACACGGCGTGCCTTAACGTTTATGTGCTCAAAAACTTGAAGATACGCGCGTAGGGCTTGCACCGGAGAGGCGGAGAAGAAGCTTTCTTAAAAACCTAGGGAGAAAAGTTGAGCGGCTGCTGTATTTTCTTTAGAAAAGCTGCTGAATGAGAGGGAGGGGGGCGGCCATGGGATAGGTTTAGGGTTAGGGTTCGATAGAGTAGATTTTAAGTAGAAAATTAACACACTAATGGGCCCTTAATTAAATTTAAAAAGAGTTTTGGGCCCATTAAGCACTAAAATAGACCTATCACGCCCAATAACACTCCCGAAAATATTTTGTTTTGGTACATTTTTCAAAATATTGTCCGAACCCTTAAAAAGTCTTCCGAGTCGTTAAAATTTGCGTACCGGTTTAAAATTCGGCCCGGAAAGTAAAAATACACAACTAAGACCCATTTTTGAAATTCTCCCTTAAATACACTATATATTAAAAAATTAAAAATATTTATTTAATAGTAGACATTTTTCCTGATTATCCCCGGTCTCCGTTACTCCTTCGAGAGCGAAATGCAACTTAAAACCCTAATGCATGAAACTTTAAATAACTAAGAAATAAACACATAACCATGCCATAATCATGAAATAAATGCCTAAAATATATTAGACACCTATTTTAGATAAAAAAAAAAAAAAAACCCTATATTGCATTCAGTCAGTTTACGTAGTTCGAATTTCCTAGACATAAACAGCCCCCTAGGGTCCTTACACGGCAGCCCCTTGCACCAAGGTAACAAAAACGTGAGTATAAATCAAGAGAAAACATATTTTGTGTCAAACCTTTGCAAAAACGATACCACAAGATAAATCATAGCATTCCCCATTCAATTACATATACATCAGCATATAAATGGTGGAAATGATGAGAAAAAGAGATACATGGTATGCCTTAACGTTTATGTGCTCAAAAACTTGAAGATACGCGCGTAGGGCATGCACCGGAGAGGCGGAGAAGAAGCTTTCTTGAAAACCTAGGGAGAAAAGTTGAGGGGCTGCTGTATTTTTGTTAGAAAAGCTACTGAATGAAAGGGAGGGGGCCGGCCGTGAGATAGGTTTAGGGTTAGGGTTTGATAGGGTAGAGTTTAAGTTGAAAATTAACACACTAATGGGCCGTTAATTAAAATTTAAAAGGATTTTGGGCTCAATAAGTACTAAATAGACCCATCACGCCCAATAGCAATCCCGAAAATATTTTGTTTTGGTACATTTTTCAAAATATTGTCCGAACCCTTAAAAAGTCTTCCGAATTGTAAAAATTTGCGTACCGGTTTAAAATTCGGCCCGGCAAGTAAAAATACCCAACCAAGGCCCTTTTTCGAAATTCTCCCTTAAATACACTATAAATTAAATAATTAAAAATAATTATTTAATAAAAAAACATTTTTCTTGATTATCCCCACTCTCCGTTACTCTTTCGAAAGCGAAATGCAACTTAAAACCCTAATGCATGAAACTTTAAACAACCAAGAAATAAACACCTAACCATGCCATAATCATGAAATAAATGCGTAAAAATCATTAGACACCTATTTCAGATAAAAATCCTATATTGCATTCAGTCAGATTACGTAGTTTGAATTTCCTAGACCTTACATGTTTGTTGTTCTAGAGTTTGGATTCTTATTTGAATATCTTTTAATGTTACAAGAATTTCGTATTGTGTTTCAAGGATTTTTTCTACTTTTTGTGGTGTATAATACATCATACTAACATAATTTTTTATCGTCTTTTGGATTTCCTCAAGATCTCTAGAGAGCTTAGAGGAATCCAGTATTATTTCCAAGAACTTATTAGACTGAATCATATATTTACCTTTGGAATATGATAAGTTCCACCTTGCTCCTGATATCTAACCTTAGTTAGATCTTATTATTTCAAATATTCCGAAGTATTGGTATAACTTCGGCAAATAATTAGTTTAAAAAATGTGTTCGGATCCATATTATTTGAGAAAATTCTCCTTCTCTATCATTTAACTACATTGTAATAATAATTTTGTATATTTGAAATATTTTTACCTAACCTCTGATACTATTTCTGGCCCAATTATAAAAACAAATATGTATTTGATATTTTTGTTTAAAATTAAGGAGTTCAAACTAAGATTTTTGGTTCTTGTGAGCAAATGCAAAGTTGAAAAGTGGATTGAAGATTTTTCTCTAATTTACTCTATGAATAATTGGCCATTATTTTTAATTTTCTTCAGCACGACGGTGACAGAGGGGTATATAAGTACAAGAATCGCCTTTTATCTTCCTTAAAATAAAATTATTCAAAATTTTAATTTATAGTATTTTATAAAATTACTCAACTTGATTTTTCGAGGTAGCCGTTACTTGTTTTCGAGGTAGCCATTACTTGTTTTAAGCTCCATGGAAGACTAGAAAACAAATGAAAAATTATAAAATAAGGCGTAGCAGTGAGACAGAAAAATTATAAGAGTGCGTGTTTTGTGCTTAAATTTTTGCATAAGTTGGGAGAAAAAGCACAAAAGTTCCATTCTACGCTGGATTCCTCGTGAAGTATATATTGAGGCTTCCTCCACACGAAAAGGCGTTTCTGATTCAAAATCGTTCGCCCTTCCTCGTCATCTACGTACCAGGCCTCCTTGGCTTAACTCTGTATTGTACAAATTAATTTTTCAATTGAAAATTTACATTTTTTTTTATTACCTATGCAAAATCATATACGATAATTAATGCACCATACTGGTAAACCTAAAATCTTCTTATTTGCACAGTCGAAATTTTATCCTGATGAAAAAGCAGTAACTAAGGGTAGCAGCGGACCTTTTTGGCTAAACGGAGCTATAAATCATGGATATTAAACTATATATAAACGTGAAAAGTCGGGTTCTAGTTTAGTAATTAAAAATGTTGTACCGAGTAAAAATCATGGAATTTTTTTATCCAGATCATTAATTCCATGTTGATGTTATATTTAAATTATAATACTTTGCAAACAGTCAAATAAGATTAAACCCAATTAAAAATGCGGATTAAATTTTTTGTTGTTTGAACTTCAACATATGTGATAGGGTATTCATCTTAATTCAATATGTGGATATATTTTGAAAAATTTTCTATCCATATAATGGGTCTAAATTATATATGTGTATTGAATAATGATAGGTACGTGTTGATTTCATGTGTTATTTTGTGTGGTTTTGACTCCGTTATTGCATGATTTTATTTATCGAGAATGTATTTTATTATTTTATTTTAATTTATAAATTGTGTATTTGGGTCACTTCTCATTTGTGTTGGTTGATTTGTTGGAAAAGTAGGAAAAGATGAAAATTTGCCGACATTGATGAAGCCCTGACAGAAGGTGTAACGGTCAAAAGTCAACCCACGTAAACCACATTTATGCAAACGATTTAAATTGCTTACTTGCTTTATTTAATTGATTTTAAATGCTTACATGATGCATACTATATGATTAAGGGTTTAATTGCATGATTTTATGAAAACCCTAGATTTTACCAGAATATTCGATCATAGGCTGGGGAAAGGAGAACGAGAACGAGAACGAGAACGAACAAGATAAAATAAATGTTTTTCAATAGATATTTTCAAGGCTTATTAGTATGATTAAATATGATTAAATTTTTCTAAAAATGGTAGAGTTCAAATTATTTTACGAGACGAGCTTGATTTTATCCGTGTTTAAAATTTGAGAAGAAAATATTAAAGTTGGGATTATTTCGGGATTAAAACGCTTTACGGTTTAGTAAATAAGAAATTAAATAAAAAAGCTCGAGCTTACGTTAAATAAAAATATTAGAAGTCAAATTTAACTTAAATAATTATTTGGGATAATCTAGAGTCAACAAAAGTGAGAAAAAGTCAAAATCGAGAATTTTAGAGTCCAAGGATAAAATGGTCATTTTACGTCTCGGGTAGTACGAAAGGTCTGGCAGTTTCTCTAAGAATCATAATGCATGCTAAATGATATTTTAAAACGTTTACGATGAAAATATGGGATTTTATGATTTATGATAAACCTGCGCAATTTTTACTGTTAAAAGCTATTTTTCAAATGTGGAAAAGACACGATATTTTATGATTAAAAAGAAATAAAAAAATATTTTGAAGGATGTGAATTGACGGTGACATAAAGGATATGATATATGATTTTTGGGAATATCGTGAGGTAGAATGTCCCAGAGAGACCACGTTTACAGGACAAGGCCCCAAAGAGAGCCCAAAGATCGTATTTCCATTTTACATCGGTGCCTAGTGCTCATCCCTATGCGCAATGGTGAGCTAAGATTGATAAGTAGACCAGAAAATACAGCTAGTCACTTTTAAAGATCAAACTTCACTCAAAACGATAAAATGGAAATACGATCGTTTAACTAATATTTGTAAGAATAATTTAATCATAAAAATTAATATGTGTAAGCATAATTTAATCTTTAAAAACTAATATTTGTAAGCATAATTTAATCATAATTGTGAGAGGATTTTTATCTCATGATTGTCAAAAATATTGTAGATATTATAATCAACTTCTATAGGTCCAAGAATCATCTTAATCTCATTTGCAACGCCAAGTTTATTCTTGTTTTATCGAACCTGTAAAAAATAGTAAAAACTTGTAATTACACAACAACTTATATTTTATAAAATTTATTATAAAACATATAATATTTAAACATTTAATAAAACAAAAACTATATAATTATATTATAAAATATTTAATTAATGTACAATTTTTATGTTTATCACACCTCCCAACCAGCTTATTGCTAGTCCATAGCAATTTAAGCGTTAATAGCAATACAAAACATATTGATTAATTTAAATAGAAATGTAATCAAAACTATCTAAGTGTTTAAATTAAATTTGAAAACTGTCAAAGTTATATCAAGATCATCATAATTATAATTTATGAAATAATTTGAGATGATCAATTCAAAGCTTATTTCAGGTAGTTAAATGTACACGGCCTTCAGAAATTCCTAGTAAGAGTCTCAACTCCATATCCTCACAGGTTAATAAATGTTTCAATTTATGGCAACGATTTCTCTCATGGAGTTGGAATACAGATAAATGCTCAGAAAAATGGTTTACAGAATGCAGACAGACAAACGAGCCAAACTAATCAAAAGATAGAAAATCCATTGATTCAAAATCTAGTTGTTCTTATTATATATTTTTTCCATATATATATATATATATATATTTCATAACATCATGGAATCAGACTAAGTTTATGCTTCTTGACCACATATTTATTTAATTTGTACAATAAATATCTCTCTTTCTTTTTTTTTTTAATTATGAGAGATATATGAGTCGTAGCATATAACTTAAAAATTACATAGATCTTCAATATCTTTCTTTTTGTATTTTTCTCCTTTTTTTCTCAGGAAATATCATTTTTTTTTCAAAATAAGAACTCAAGATCTAAACAATAGATAGTCTCTCTCATGATCAATAAAGGCTCGAAAGCTGTTTTCTCAGTCCTCTCCACTCACTCACAAAATATGTGTGAGTTTAAAATTTTAGGCACTCTTATAAGGTATATCTTGGGCCATATACTTTAATACCTGATTTTATCACAATGGTTAATCACTCAAAAAGATTTCATAAATCATATTTTTATATTGATCAGAATATTAAAATTGACTTTTTTTTTCAAATAAAAATTTAAACATTCTTAAATAGATTAATGCATGTTCTAATTTAAATCTTTCAAACATGTAATGTATGACATTTTTGCAAAAATTACTAAGATACAAACAATAAACATGATTTTATTTTAAAATAATATATATATTTTTTTTTTTTTTTATTTTAAATTTTTTTTTTAATTTTTTTTATAAGTTTGTTCTCCCCCCAATCAGAATATGACATTGTCCCTAATATCAAAATAACTATTAATAAAGAGTACATAATGAAAGAGATATCACCTAGAATTTTATTGAAGATAACAAACTGAAACAAACACAAACCAATCCACGACTTTTGAATCAATGATCCAACTTCCTTTTCTTACTGCTTGATTGCGACCAATTGATCTTTGTTATCATCGGATCAGGCTTATGAACAAAAGCTTCCAAATCATCAATTAATTGGTCGGCAGTCGAAGCACAGATGAGCATCCGTCGTGAATTTTCTGAAATGAAATTCTGTTCCACAGCTTTATCAAGAAATGTCAACAAACTGTCATAATAATTATTGATATTCAACAAGCCCACAGGTTTATTATGGATATTAAGTTGTGCCCAAGAAACAATGTGAAAAATTTCTTCTAATGTACCAAAACCACCTGCTAGTGCGATAAAAACATCAGAAGTTTCAATCATTTGAGTGATTCTTTCATACATAGAAAAAACTTTTAATTCCTCTCCAATCGTAACACCTATAATATTTCCTTCAGCTAAAGCTGTAGGAATAATACCCAAAACCTGACTACCTCCAAGATGAGCAGATGTTGAAACAGATCCCATTAACCCAATATTACCTCCCCCATATACCAAGTGAATTTTTCTTTCAGCCAATATCTTTTCAAGATTATTTGCTGCTTCTACAAACACTTCATTTTTTCCAGGACTCGACCCACAAAATACACAAATATTTTTCAATGATTGTGCAGAGGTTCCAGCCATGTTTTTTTACTTTCTTCTTTTTTTTTCTTCGAAAATAGAGAGAAAGATGAGAGATTTTATAGGGGTAATATGTTATCAGGACAAAACTATGGGTCACAGTTGTAAACAGAATAAACAGTAAAAACAATAATGACACACATGCATGTAAACAGTAATGTGATTGTGGCTCACAATTTTCCTCTGGTTTTACGTTCAGAAACGACTTCAACGCCTTCTATGAGTCGAGGATATGCTTCCCATCCAATTTTCTTATAAATTGGCAAACAGGGTCTTTTTTAGTTGGATTCCCAAGACTATGACGCTCATCTTGGAATTGTTTCCATAAACGGAGAAGTTCAATATGCACATGTCAACTAGAATGCGTCCCAAGAGTCAATAAGATGTTATCTAAAGACTCCTTACTCAGCCCATTCTTAATGAAACAAATTTTATCTTCTCTGTTATTGGAAACACATCCAAAAGATCTGCATCGTTTGTCACAAGTCCATCTTGCACACTTATGACAAACCCCTAAACTTTTGGCCCTTCGATTTTTCGCATAAGTGCTTTTTCCTAATCCAAGCAAATACCGAATGAGCAATGATTAACTTCTCCTCCTAATCGGACCTTAACTTCTATTACAAGACGAATATCTTCTGGAATTCCTTTTTGCATTAGCAATCTCAATCTTTCACACCTTCCTGCATAAATTTTTCTTAGAACATTTTCAGAAACAGAGGGAAAATATTTAAAAATTTTTGAGAGAATTTCATCCATTTTGAAAAGAAAAGAAATGATTTTTTTTTAATTTTTGTATCAGCAATTATGGGAAACTGATTAAACCGACTATGAAAGTCACGGAGTACCGTTATCCGCCATTTAACCGGGAAAAGAAAAAGATTAAGGAAACCTGAAATAAAAACAAACAAAATTAAATGCAACACAAAAAAAATCAAGGATCGGAAAGTGAAATAAACTCTTCTTGAATAATTTCATTTTCTAAAAATGGTTTAAGCCTTTGTCCATTTACTTTAAAAACATCACCATTTTTAGGATTTTCAATATCCACAGCTCCATAAGTATACAAATGCTTTACAACATATGGGCATGTCCATCTTGATCGTAATTTTCTTGGGAATATGTGAAGTCGAGAATTATAAAGCAAAACATTTTTACCAATCTCAAAAGATTTTCTAAGAATTGTTTTATCATTAAATGATTTGATTTTTGCTTTATAAATCCTTGAATTCTCATACGCGTCATTTCTGAGTTCATCAAGTTCATTAAGTTGCAATTTACGCAATTTTTTGGCATCATCAATGTTTGAATTTAAAGTTTTGATCGTCCAATAAGCTTTATGTTCCAATTTCACAGGCAAATGACAATGTTTTCCGTAAACCAACCTATAGGGAGACATATTCAATGATGTTTTAAAAGCTGTCGATATGCCCAAAGTGCATCATTAAGTCGCAGAAACCAATCTTTTCTATTTGAGTTAACACTTTTTCCAAAATTTGCTTTATCTCCCTATTAGCTAATTCAACTTGTTCATTTGTTTGAGGATGATAAGTAGTAGTTACTTTATGAGTAATACCATATTTTTTCATTAATGAAGCAAAAAGTTTATTAACAAAGTGAGTTCCCCCATCACTTATCATGGCTCGAGGAATTCCAAATCTACTAAAAATATTTTCTTTTAAAAATTTGATGACGATTTTATGATCATTTGTTCGACATGGAATTGCCTCTATCCATTTGGAAACATAATCAACTGCAACTAAAATATACAAGTATCCAAACGACTGTGGAAAAGGTCCCATAAAATCTATTCCCCAACAATCAAAGATTTCAATTTCAATAATAGGATTCAAAGGCACCATGTTTCTTTTTGAAATCGCACCCAATTTTTGACAATTTTCACAAATCTTGCAGATTTCGTGGGTGTCTTTAAACAAAGTGGGCCAATAAAATCCACACTGCAGGATCTTTGCAGCTATTTTCTTTGAAGAAAAATGTCCTCTGCATGCTTCTGAATGACAAAATTTAATGACACTACTTACCTCATTGTCGGGTATGCAACGTCGAAAAATTTGATCCGGACAATACTTGAACAGATACGGATCATCCCAATAAAAGTTTTTTACCTCATTCAAAAATTTTCTTTTATCCTGAGAACTCCATTGCGGTGGCATTTTTCCTGTCACAAGAAAATTTCCTATGTTAGCAAACCAAGGTGTAGTAGTAACTGAAAATAGATGTTCATCAGGAAAATTATCGTTAATTGGTGTCATTTCACAAGATGATCATGTTACTAGTCTTGATAAATGATCGGCTACGACATTCTCGGTTCTTTTTTTATCTTTGATCACAATGTCAAATTCTTGAAGCAACAAAATCCATCGTATCAGTCGAGACTTTGCATCCTGTTTGGTCAACAAATATCTAATAGCAGAATGATCAGTAAACACAATAGTCGTTGATCCAATCAAATAAGAACGAAATTTATCTAATGCAAATATTACAGCAAGTAGTTCTTTTTCAGTTGTGGAGTAATTCATTTGGGCATTGTTTAAAGTTCTACTTGCATAATATATCACATAAGGCTTACCATTTCTTCTTTGACCCAATACTGCACCGACTGCATAATCACTTGCATCACACATGATTTCAAATGGTAAAGACCAATCAGGAGGTTGCATGATAGGAGCTGATGTTAAATGTCGAATGATTTTGTCAAAAGCATTTTGACATTCTTGAGTCCACTCAAATGCAGTGTCTTTTGTTAAGAGGTTACAAATGGGTTTAGAGATTAAACTAAAGTCATTTATAAACCTCCTATAAAATCCAGCATGTCCCAAAAATGAGCGAATTTCTTTAATGGTTTTTGGAGGGGGTAAATTGGCAATGACATCAACTTTTGCTTTATTAACTTCAATTCCATGAGATGTCACGACATGTCCCAAAACAATTCCAGAAGTAATCATGTAATGACATCTTTCCCAATTTAAAATAAGACCTTTTTCCTCGCATCTTTTTAAAACTTTTTCCAAATTTTCAAGACAATTATCAAATGTATTCCCAAAGACAGTTAAATCATCCAAGAAAATTTCCAAATAATTTTCAACCATGTATCAAAAAATTCTTAGCATACATCTTTGAAATGTTGATGGGGCATTGCATAATCCAAATGGCATCCTTCTAAATGCAAATGTTCTAAAAGGACATGTGAATGTAGTTTTATCTTGATCTTCGAGTGCAATGGGAATTTGATAATAACCTGAATATCCATCAAGAAAACAGTAGTATGGATGACCTGCTACTCTTTCTAAAATTTGATCCAAAAATTGTAATGGAAAATGATCTTTTCTAATGGCGTCATTTAATTTTCTATAATCAATACACATCTGCCAACTAGATGGGACTCGACTTGTTAACAATTCACCTTTTTCATTTTTTATCACTGTGATGCCAGATTTTTTCGGAATTACTTGTGTTGGGCTTACCCACTTACTATCAGAAATAGGGTAGATAATCCCAACATCAAGTAGTTTGAGAACTTCAGTTTTCACAACATCTTTCATGTGTGGATTTAATCTCCTTTGTGGTTGTTGAGATGTTTTTGCATTTTCTTCTAAGTGAATTTTGTGAGTGCAAATTAGTGGATTAATGCCCTTGAGATCTTTTAGTGTCCAACCAATTGCATTTTTATGTCTTTTAAGCATATCAACTAATTTACCTTCTTCATCACTTGCTAGTTTGGAAGAAATTACCACCGGATATGTTTCATCTTCTCCAAGAAATGCATACTTCAATTCTTCTGGCAAGGGTTTTAACTCCAATATGGGTGGTTCGTCTTTGTTCTCATATTTTGCATCAAATTCTTTCTCTGATCCTGGTAACGAGTGATACCTGATAAAATCATCAAGATCAATTTCAATATTTTCTTTAACAGTTTCAATTGAACAAATATCTAATTGATCACGAGCACTCCCTTCTTGAATGTTTTCTTCCACAAGAGTTTCAATAAGATTTTCATCTTCACTTTCATCTCCTTTGTCATGTGGTTGCTTACAAAGATTAAACACATTAAGCTCCAGGGTCATGTGACCAAATGACAACTTCATTATTCCATTCCTGCAATTTATAAGAGCATTAGAAGTTGCTAAAAATGGACGACCTAAAATTACAGGAATTGCATTACAAGCTTCGATAGGTTGTGTATCTAAAACTATGAAATCGACAGGATATTCAAAGTTATCAACTTGGATCAACACTTCTTCTACCATACCTCTTCGCACTTTAACAAATCTATCAGCAAGTAAAAGTGTTACGAAGTATGTTTTAACTCGCCTAGATTGAGTTCTTGATAAACTGAATATGGAAGTAAATTCACACTAGCTCCAAGGTCAAGCAAGGCTTTTTTAATCTTTCGTTCTCCAATAATACAAGAAATAGTAGGACCCCTTTTTATATTTCTAAGCATTATTATTTTGAATAATTGCACTTACTTGTTAGGCTAAAAATGCTTTCTTTTTCACATTCAATTTTCTTTTCACAGTGCACAAGTCTTTCAAAAATTTGGCATATGATGGTACCTGTTTTATTGCATCTAATAAAGGAATATTAACTTTTACTTGTTTAAAAATATCATATATATCAGAATTCAAATTTGATTTTTTTTGTATTTTTTAATGCATGAGAGAATGGTGGTGACACTGTCTGTTGAACCTCCTCTTCGCAAGGTATGGGTTCCACTTCCTTACTCTTTGGAGTTGATTTATCATCATCTTCACAAGGTTCAAGAATGGATTTTTCCACAACCTTACCACTTTGAAGGGTAATAACAGATTTTACCTGATTCGTCGGTTGAGTTCCAGAAGTTTCAGTTTGTGAATGATGATCCTTGGGATTAGGCAGAGGTTGTGAAGGAAATTTACCTTTTTCATGAACATTAAGTGCATATGAAAATTTAGCAAGAGTATCTTTCAAATCTATCATGGTTTGAGCAGTTTGAGTATTGATAGACTCTTGCTTTGCAATGAAAAAATTCAATATATCTTCCAAATTCCTTTTAGGTGGAGGAACATAAGGTGCATAATTTTGAAAATTTTGTTGATTTTGGAAATGTGGTTGTGAAAATTGTGCAGCATTATCATTCCTCCAACTAAAATTTGGATGATTTCGCCAACCTGGATTGTAATTTTGAGAAAATGGTTCAAAATTTGGCCTTTT